>NC_061842.1:1439682-1442182 GCF_019202785.1 Penaeus chinensis
TCAGCTTTATAGGCCGTGTGCAGTGGCTGGGGACCATAAGGATCGGTCAGCCAGTGCACGTGTGTTCGAATCCTGCCCCAATGGCCCGAGACTGTTGGGAAGGACATCCACTCGGGGCAACGGCCGTCACCTACCACAGCCGAAGTCCTTCAAGGCACCGTCCTGGCCCTTGAAAGAGAGTTCGAGACGTAAAACCCAATCAGTCAAAAGTGAAGAAAGATAATCGGAGAGAGAGAGAGAGAGAGAGAGAGAGAGAGAGAGAGAGAGAGAGAGAGAGAGAGAGAGAGAGAGAGAGAGAGAGAGAGAGACGAAAAGAGAGAGAGAGAGAGAGAGACGAAAAGAGACAAACATATAGACAGACAAGCAGAAACAAAGAAACAGACAGAGAAAACAAAATAGAAGACAGAAAAAAAGAAAAAAGTGAAAGACAAGAAACAGCAGCATCAGTCCCCCCCCTCCTCCCCTCCCACACACCCCACCCCCACACACCCACGTATTCCGCCTCCCTCGGAATGAGGCGGGAATACCACATTCAGCCTCAGAGATCCTGCACACGAAGCTACTTGCCTGAGATTGGATATGCTGTATCAGTGTTCCCTCGAAGGACATATTCGAGGGAAACTAGCATGCGGATATCCCCTACGAAGCTGGATTTACTCTCACGATTTACCCTCACGTGGATTACCCTTTGGGTCGAACTGCGCACAGATTCCGAAAGAAAACAGGCGTAAAAAAAAAAAAAAACATTTTCTGAGGTAACAGGTGTGAATCTGCGTCGCCCAATGAAATATTTATTTCGGTGTTTTTGACTCTGGCCGGAGAGAGGCGTGACCGCTGGATTTTTACTATTGTTGTTTTTACTATTATCCTTTTCGTATTAGCTGTAGTACTGGTAGTAATAACAGTAGTAGTAGTAGTAGAAATAGTGCGAGAAGTAGTAATAACAATAGCAGTAATAATAGTAGCAGGAGCAGCAGAAGCTTCTGAATTACCCCCCCCCCCCCCTCCCCCCTCCCCACGTGTACAAGGCATGACTGTGGTTACCATCCACTGGCTGTGCGGGATATGAACGAGGGTCAGCAACGGTACCACTGTACCACACAGTAGTAGTTAAAGCAGTAACAGTAGTAGTAGAAATAGTAGTAGTAGTAATAGTAGTAGTAATAGAAGTAGTAACAGTAATAGCAGTAGTAATAGCCACTACAGCAGCAGCAATAACAAGTATCATCATAGTCATCCCCCTCATCAACATAATCAAGTTTTCCACCGGCTATGACGCATAAGGTAAGGCCTGGCGCCCAATGCTCCGAATCACGTAAAGTTCCAACTTGCAGCTGTTGGCCGCTCGATACAGAATGCATTTCCTCGGGAATTTGTTAATAATTTCAATGGATTATATTCCCCTCTTTCTCCCTCCTTCCTGCGGCCCTCCTTTCTCTGTCATAGTGTGTGTGTGTGTGTGTGTGTTTGAGTGAGTGAGTGAGTGAGTGAGTGAGTGAGTGAGTGAGTGAGTGAGTGAGTGAGTGAGTGAGTGAGTGAGTGAGTGAGTGAATGAATGAATGAATGAATTAATGAGAGAGTGAGTGTGTGGTGCTTATAGTGGCGATAAAAGCAGTTCTATAGTGCCGCTAGAAACATCAGCAGTAGCAGATATTTTACAATGATCAGCCATGAACTTTTAAGGACTACCAACACTAGCAATAGCAGTGCACTAATTTTAGTTTCCTTATACATATTAGAACCTAATGTACCTAACCCCTATACATATACACAGACCTTTATTGCGATATCAAATTAAATGCGAAGACAGCAACGGGTACAAAAATTCACTCAAATATTTCTCCCGAAAACGGGAGATTAATTGAGAATAAAGATTTTACGCAGCAATGTCAGTTTCCTTGAAATGTGAATTCTTGGTATTTTCTTAAATAACCAATATACGAAAAACAATTAGCTTTACAGTCATACATATCTCAAAAAAAGAGATTGTCCATCCAACATTAATACAAAGAAAGACAAGCCATCAACTTGTAGATACCCCAGTACCTGTAACAACGAACTGACTCGTTCTTGTATTTCTTATCATGACTTCCTTCAGCAGACAGTCCTCCCCATTACGAGGGATTTCCAAAGCGCCGTTGTGTGTAATCTCCATATGCAGTGTCCTCGTGCTGTTGCGTAGCTTCCCCGGCTCGTCCTCCTCCTGGGAAACACAAGTTGCGAATCGGGGAGATATTGCCATCAGGCCTCAAGCTTCTGTTTAGCAGTGGCAAACCTAGATTTTCGGTTTATTTCATGAGGAAAGAGTGACGCACTCTGTTTTCTTTTCTTTTTTTAGGAATGCAATATTATACGTTCAGTTGTCACGTTTATATTTATTTTTGGTGTGTGTGTGAATATGTATTTATGCTTATGTTTTATATTTATATTTTTGCCTTTCTTTCTTTCTTTCATTTTCTTGGAGAGGGGACTTCACTGTCTAGTCTCATAGTATGCGTGT
>NC_061842.1:1447182-1449682 GCF_019202785.1 Penaeus chinensis
AACCATTATACAATGGAACTGTCGAAGTATTAGATCTAAAGTAAATGACCTTAAATTATTAGCCTCGTCCTATGCTCCCGATATTATAGTTCTCCAAGAAACTCATTTGACAAACCTCGTCTCTGACGAGGTCGTATCGCTCAGGAACTACCATTTATGTGAGGGTAGGGGTGGAGGCGGAGTCGCCATGTACATCCACCAAAGCCTCCCTTTTACAGAAGTGACTATTGATTCTACTTTGGAGTTTGTCGCATGCAAAGTAAAAATACATGGCACGTATCTGGCTATATGTTCAGTTTACTGTCCGCCTGATAAAGTGATAATCTATGATGAGCTTTTTGCTCTTCAGGAACGTCTGCCACAAAATAAAGTAATTTTAGGTGATTTTAATGCTCATCATACGTTATGGGGTTCCCTACGGGTGGATGGTAGAGGTGAGCAAGTAGTTAAGTTGATTAACGAGTCTGATTTAGTCCTTCTGAATGATGGTAGTCCCACGCGGGTGGACGATAATACCGGGAATTTGAGCTTTATAGATATATCACTGGTCTCTTCATCAATAGCAGCCAAGTGCCTGTGGCACACCATTGACGACTCGTTGGGAAGCGATCATCTTCCTATTTTGATTAAATATTCATGCGACACAGTGAGAACGCCTTCAGCGCCTAAATTTAACGTTAAAAGAGCAGACTGGATCGCCTTCACAAGGAGCGTCAAGCACGAACTTGTAGGAGAAACCATTGATGATAAAGTAAACAATATTCAGAATTCGATTATAGAAGCAGCTTTGCTATCTTTTCCTAAAACTTCGACAGATAGCGTTAAGCATAGAGTTCCATGGTGGACACCAGATTGCCGCAGGGCGCTGTGCCGACGCAATAAGGCCTACAGGCTTTTCCAAAATAACATCACAAATGAGAACTTTTGCAATTATAAACAAGCAAGAGCTAGGGCTCGTAGAGTAATTAGACAAGCAAAAAGAGACTCCTGGCGGAGCTTTGTCTCTACTATTAACAGCAACACAAAAACATCAGAGGTTTGGTCCACTATCAATAAAATCAATAAGAAAAAAACATCTTTTAAAATAAATAACATCATTGAAGAGGGAAATAACATCGATTCCCCTAGAGACATTGCTAATGCACTCGCCAGGCAGTTCTCTCATACAAGCAGCTCAGCAAACTACCATCCCGCATTCCTGCCCATCAAGGAAGCGGCTGAGCTGCAACCAATTCACTTTGTCACAGGAGATGACTTTGATTACAACCAAGATCTTACAATGAATGAGCTTGTCCGAGCCCTAGAAGCCTGTAGAGGAACATCCCCAGGCCCTGATGAGATTCGATATGAGATGATAAAGCATCTTAATCATGATGACATGATTAAGTTGCTAGAAGTGTACAATGAAATTTGGAAAAGCCACACTTTTCCAAACTCATGGCACTTCGCCCACATCATTCCCATATTGAAAGGAGGGGGTAATCCCAGATTTGCCATCTCCTACCGCCCAATTGCGTTGACAAGTTGCTTATGCAAGGTCATGGAACGAATTGTTAATAGTAGGCTATTGCATTTTTTAAATTCCAGTAATTTACTAGTTGACGAGCAGTGCGGTTTCCGAAAGGGACGCCAAACTCTCGATCAACTAGTAAAGCTGGACAGTCATATTCAAGAGGCAATTGCCAAAAAAGATTTTTTGATTTCAGTATTTTTGGATAAAGAAAAAGCCTACGACATGACATGGCGATATGGCCTACTCAGAAAACTTTATGTTTTCGGATTACGTGGAAACTTGCCTTGTTTTATTCAAAATTTGATTTCTGACAGAACTTTTTCTGTCAAATTGTTTTCTGACAATGTCACTTTTTCGGACATTTTTGTCCAAGCAAACGGGGTCCCACAAGGAAGTGTCTTGTCACCTACATTATTTCTATGTATGGTTAATGACATCTTACCAGCTCCTCCTCGGAATCTTAAATACTCACTGTACGCTGATGAATGTGCATTATGGCATTCCAGCAATAATGCAGAATTCTCAGCAAATCGCATCCAATTGGCACTGGATATGATTCATAACTGGGGCCTCCAGTGGGGTTTTAAGTTTTCCATTAGAAAGAGTATTGGGGTAATTGTTTTACGTAGGAGGAAGCCGAACATCAGGCTAACTCTAGACAACCACCCAATACCTATTCAAAATTCTGCAAGATTTCTTGGGCTACTTTTTGATAGTAGACTCAATTGGAAAGACCACATTGGTCAGTTAAAAAATAAATGTCAAAGAGCACTAAATTTATTAAAGTGCATTTCTGGTAATAAATGGGGAGCTGATAGACAGTCTTTGCTAATGGTATATAAAGCCCTGATTAGGTCTAAAGTAGAGTATGGGTCAATCGTGTATGGCTCGGCATCGAAAACAAGTTTGAAAGGTTTGGATGCGGTGCAGAATGCTTGTTTGCGTGTGTGTCTTGGAGCCCTAAAATGTACTCGGATCGAGCGTCTT
>NC_061842.1:1457182-1472182 GCF_019202785.1 Penaeus chinensis
AGGGAAAATCGTCTGATTTACCTGAGAGGATTTCAAGTTCAAGCTCATTATGGGACTTTTGATAATGGACCTAATCGAGGAGTACCAGTGATGGTACATCAGGATATTCCCTTCCGGGCCATCCACCTGCAGACACCACAGCAGGTGAGGGCTGTGAGAATAGGCTTGACACAACCTTATTGCATCCATCTACCTTCCTCCACATAATCTCAACATAGATGATTTGGGCAGTTACCTCATCCATTTCTAGTCTTGGGAGATTTCAATGGTCAGCAACACCTCTAGGGAGACACTGGGGTGCAACCCTTGAGGAAGGGCCTTAGAATTATTGTTCTCAAGAGTAGATACAGTATTACTGAAGATTGACACACCCACACATTTCCTAATTCAAACTGGGACATTCTCCAATATTGACCTGTCAATTGGTTCACCCGATTCACAGTTGAATTTCACTTAGCAGGTCATGGAAGACTTACAGAGATGGCGACTTGAACATGCAGACTAGAATCTTTTTAGATCAACTGCAGTATTTCAAGTAACTGTGTTTAAGATGCTGTTAATCACTTCACATCATGAATTCACTGTGCAGCAGAAGCATCCATTCCCAAAAGAAGTGGGCTGTACCATTAACCTCTGGTACCATGGTGGTCTGATGAATACCAACAAGCTGTCAGAGCAACAAAAAATGCATGAAGGCAGTTAAGACAACGCCCTGGCAATGTAACCTTAATCCATTATTATAAGACCCAAACCAAGGCCAGGCGAGTGCTAAAGGAGGCTAGATGGATGTCGTGAAGACAGTATGTCTCTTCGATTAACTCTGGAACCCTCTTGACATGGGTATGGGACAAGGTGTGTAAGGTTACTGGAAAGAGCACAACCACACCACCTGCTCTGTAGATGGCATAATCCTCACAGACAAAAAGGATGTTGCAAAGTTGCTAGCTAAATCCATGCCAGATATATCCTCTGCAAGTTGATGGCTGATAGAAAAGGTAAAGGCACTGATCCCATATCAATATCGGCTTAGAAAATTGAGACCGACCACAGATGCACTTGTGAGGATGGAAACTGATATACAGAATTCTTTCTAACAGCGCCGTAACATATTAGCAGTCTTCTTTGGCCTAGAAAAGGCTTATGATACTACTTGGATGCATGAAGCTGTATGACATTGGCTTAGGAGGAGCATTACCTACCTTCGTACAAAGCTTCTTTGTTGACAGAAAGTTTAGAGTTCAGGTGGGAAACACTTTCTCTAACCTGGAAGATCAGCTGGAAGTGGTTCCACAAGGGAGTCTCTTAAGTCTGACCCTGTTTGCCATTGCTATAAATGACATTGTAAAGGTCGTTCCAAGTGCTGGAAACCTACAGGATGTGCAAGGACACATGCAGATTGCAATAAACCAGGTTGTGCAGTGGGCAGCATACCATGGGATCAATTTTTCACCAAGCAAGACCATGGCTATGCATTTCCACAAACGAGGAAAGTTCCATCCTTCCCTCTATTTAGGAGCAAACCCACTGCATTTTGTCAAGAGGTGAAGTACTTGGTTCTAATTTTTGACCCAAGGCTTACATTGGTACCTCACATCAAAGAGTTAAAGGTGAAAGCTACAAAAGCATTTAGTATTTTGTGGGTTCTTTCATACCTATCTTGGGGTGCAGATCGCACAATGCTTCTGCGGCTTTACTGAGTACGTATTCATAGTAAACATGAATATGGATGTGAGGCTTATTCATCTGCAATTCAAATTGTTCTCCATATGTTGGACTCGGTTTATAATGAAGCTCTTTGAATCTGTAAAGGGGGTTTACAGGTCTTCACCTGTGAAGTCCCTGTATGCTGAGAGTGGAGAACCACTGGGACTACATGAACCTGATATACTACATGAGACTTTAAAGGTTTCCGGGATCTCCTACATCCAGATTGGTTTTCAACCCCCTAAAGGATAACCAATCCTATGGTAGGAGAATGAGGAATCTTGTGGAAGATCGTAATTTAAATTTCATTAAGGAACTCCCCAATTCCTCCCTTGGACCAATCAAGTTGAGCTGGATTTGGTTAGAATTTGGAAAGGGGAGAGATCCGAAGCAGAAGTCGGAGAGATTTTTTCAACAAACTTCTAAATACCAAGGATCAGATGCAATATATACAGCAATGAGCAGAAGGAAGACTGCATTTGGTAATCTTTCTCTAGCACCCTTAACCTTCAGTGAAGAGTTACATGCCATCCTTGCAGCAATTAAGATGACTAGAGATCTAACCTAACCATTCTATTGTAATATATTGTGACTCGCAGTGCCTTGCAAGCAATCAAGACCTTAAAATCATCACATCCAGTGGTAAGGAAGGCTCAAGATTATCTTGCACTGGTGTCAGCATGTAAAAAGATAACTTTTGGGTGCCAGTGCATATTGGTATCAGTGGAAATGAGTGAGCTGATCAGTTGCAGCTCAGTCCTGTGATACTTGTTTTCCTTTCCCTCACACAGACTTGAAATCCAGCATCAGGAGTTGTCTTTGCAATAAATGGAAGGAACAATGGAGCATACCTCTAGAAACAAACTTCGAGAGATACTGGTCACCCAACTGAGAATTAGAAGTTGTATTAACGAGACTATAAATCGGGCACACAAGACTGATTAATAGGCTGATGACGGCTAAAAGAAATGTGAGGAATGCCAAGAGCCATTAACGGTCGCATATGTAGTGGAAAGATGTGCAACATTCTCAGACCAAGACGTATGTACTTGTTTCCCCCCTATATGATCGTTTTCTATCTTTGCTTGGTGTTTCTCTATGACGCTTGAGGGTGAAGGAAACACCAATGAAAACTAAAGTAGATTCATTGGAGATCAGCTCTCACAAAAATAAAATGGAACTCTTCATGTTCCTCTGCCCCACACCCCAGGCTCTGTCTGAGAGTGGTACTGCCAAACATGTGACTACAAGACAAAATAAAATATTTTACTCTATAATTCGTTCATATGTTACACAACAATACAAACTATACATAATCTTCTATATTTCACATGGTGTAACATATCACAAAAGGCAGTGTGTATAAAATAATCACATAATTATCACAAGATATGTACGATAATACTGGCATCACAACATGTATGTCATGGCATCACAACTCACTTCATTATCACAACTCACAATATACACTGAAAAATGTATTGGGGGAGAATTGTGACGCGGGTCTTATTAGTTTTCTTAGGGAGACATACTTTCAATAAAGTTTAATTATGCATAAGGTTTATCCTTAGTGTTTAATATAATAATTATTGTTATTTATAAGACATTTATTGATATATTTTTAACATTTTAAATATTTAAACATTTCAATCTAACTAGGTGTTAGCAGCTGCCACCGCTGGCTAGGGAGCAGCTATGCATAAGACCCCTGTCAGCTCATAGCCTTTCCATCATCAAGACTTCAGCAATGCCTCCTCGTGGCCACCCATGGAAACTAGGTACCTTGCGATCCTAGGCTGAACTGTGGAGGCTCTTGGAGCAGCAGGAGGCCCTAAAAGTAGGGAGTCATGGCCCACCGATGTGTGGACATGCCCTGGCTTCGTATTAACTCTTGCCCCCGTGCCCCCTGGGGTTAATGGGTGGCTGTGGGGAGGCAGGCTTTGTCTGCCCCCCCCCCCCCCCAAGAAAACCTAACTGGCAGCGGATCGTATAGATGTTGGTGCTGGGGGGAGGGCTAACGTCCCTCCACCCAGCAAGTAAGATGGGCTGTGGGTCCCTCTGGGTTGGTGACCACTGGGACTCTGGTAGGGAGCAGGGGTTACCCGTCGTCCCATCTGCGTCCCGGTGAGCGCCAACATGGCGTGAGGCTTGTGGGCAAAGCCACCGGGAACCCCACAGGTGGATTATGGGACCTGTAGCCAGTTAAACCCTTCTATATGGGGCGGCGTCGGTAGGGATGGTAGAGTGACGCCCACTTTGAGTGACTGCCCGTGGTTAGACCTCAGGTGGACTGTCAGGGTGAAGGCTTGCAATAGGACAATTGGTTACTACTACTGTCAAGGAAATCGAAGCAGCTGAGAGTTGGGGTGGCTGCTCTCTCGGAGGGGAGAAGACCTGGCAGCAGCACATTTAGTGTGGGTGGCTACACTTATTACTGGTCGGGCCGCAGCGATGGCCACCATCTCCAGGGAGTAGCCATAGCCATCTCCAGCAGCCTTCAACCTTCGGTAGTAGAGGTCACTCCAGTCGATGAGCGCATTATGGTATTGAGACTGAAGCTTTCATTTGGCTTCATGTCTCTTATTGCTGTATACGCTCCTACGGATGTGTATGAACTTCAGGTGAAAGAGATGTTTTACGCCAAATTCACATATGTGACAGACAGCTGTCCTCGGCGAGATATTTGTATTGTTTTGGGCAACTTCAATGCAATATCTGGCTGGGATTGAGCTGGCTACGAGATGTCTGTCGGTCCTCATGGCTCAGGAGCTGATGCTGGCATTAAGAATAGCCTCCTTTTTCCATGAATTTGCTAGGTCCCACAAATTGGTACAGCAATACAGGTAATGTGGCCAAGGAGATTGACCGCATCCTCATTAGCACTCAATGGCAGATCCCCCAGAACTGCATGGTTTATCAGAGCGCCGAGTTTTGTGGAACTGATCATAGATTAGTTGTAGCTACTCTCTGGGTCCACGGGTCCACTTTAGAACCCTTTAGAATCTGTCAATCCAATGAACACCTTCATGTGGACAGATTGAGGGAGGGTGAGTGTTCCCCGGGGATTTGCTGAGGCTATCTCTGGTTGTTTCACAGCACTCGAGGGCCTGATAGACCCTGTTCTTCTGAGGGATACCTTTAAGCGTGAAACTCTTGATGCAGCCCTAGAATCAATTGGTGAATGCCCAAGAGCAAGACAGAATTTTATCTCGCAGGAGACACTGGAAGCCACAGATGCTTGTCGTGCAGCTTGATTGTCAAGGGATCGCAACTTGCACCATTCCCTGGTGTGCAGGACTAGTCACTGTTGAGAAGGGATAAGGAACAGTTTATCAGAAATCTTACAGAGTAGGTCGAAAGCCATTACCTAGTAAATAACCTTCGCCCGGCCACCAATAATCAACTTGGATGCAGATTATGTTTATATTCCTCTGCCAGACCCACCCATCAGCGAGGATCCACCCTCCCTGACTGAAGTCAAGTGGGCTATTTCCAAGCTGAAGAGGGGTAAAGCAGCAGATGTTTGCGGCATCTCAGCTGAACTGTTAAGGACTGGTGGAGAACCTGTGGCAAGGGGCTTGCATGCTATCCTGTCTGCCATCTGATAGACTAGTACCATTCCCTCTGACCTGCTGAGGGTTGTGGTCATCCCTCTCTGGAAGGGGAAAGGGGATTGGTGGGACTGCAGCAATCACGAGGCATTACACTACTAAGCATACCAGGCAAGGTACTCATGCACATCCTACTAAGACGTATCAGAGACCACCTGCTGAGGCACCAGAGGCCAGAGCAATCTGGATTCACTCCTGGTAAGTCCACAATAGACCGTATCCTGGCGTTTCGAGTCATTGTAGAGTGCCATCGTGAGTTTGGACATGGGCTGCTCACAGCCTGCATCCACCTCAAGAAGGTATATATCCTGAGACTAAGAGGAATTTCAACAAAGATTATTAGCCTAAAAACAACCCTGTATAGAGGCACTAAAAGTGCTGTAAAGTGTTGTGTGGGGGTGGGGGGCTGTTGAGCTTCTTTCCTGTTAGTTCAAGTGTGAGGCAAGGCTGTGTTCTTGGACCAATACTTTTCAACAATTGCATGGATTGGATATTGGGTAGAGCTACTGTCCAAAGTCAGTTTGGAGCAACTCTGGGCAATATCAAGGTTACAGACCTTGACTTTGCTGATATGTTGCTATTCTATCTGAATCTCTGGAAACCCTAGTGGCGGCTCCTGATGTATTTAGCAAAGAAGCAAAGGACCTGGGGCTAGAGGTCTCCTAGACCAAGACTAAGATCCAGGATTTTGGGGGCCTACTAGGGCACCTTATGCAGTCGGTACGTGCTTGCGGTGAAAACATCGAGGTCACATAGAGCTTTATATAACTCGGTAGTGCAGTTCATGATTCTGGGCTGTCAGACCAGGAAGTCAGCAGACAGATTTGCTGGCAGCAAGGGTCATGAAATCTCTCAAAAAGAGTATTTGGAGATGCCGATACCTGTGCAGAAAGACCAAGCTGCAATTTTCAATACGGTAGTGAAACCTGGATGCTATCTTGTGCTATGGAATCTCGTCTTGATGCCTTTTGTAACAGATCCCGGATCATGGGGTACAGTTGGCAGGACCATGTGTCCAACCAACGGTTGCACTGTGAGACAACCCTGGTTGGAGGAGGCCTGCGGAACGACCGACGAAGTCGTGGCTTGGGCAGATAGATCAAACCTGTTGTGAGAAGCTCCTGGCGGCTCGCTATGAAGGACCTTTGTAGGTGGAAGTGAAGTGTGGATGTGGCTATGCGGCCTGCCGGCGTTAGCCCCCCAATGATAATGATGATGAATCAATCAGTAGGCAGTCTTGATTTGATTTGCACGGTAGAAGGGCTAGGTTTAGTCAGTGGTGGTAGTGTATTTACATGTATTATAAGAGATACTATTTTATATAATACCGAGAATAATCTATCCAAAGTAATTCACAGACATTGTTCTTTTCACTGGATATACTCCACAGAACCCAAGATCTGTAGCCACTACAAATAAATGTAGATTATATTTATGCTATTATGTATAACAGTCATCTTTTTATCTTTATACATCCTAATTTACTTAAGTAGTCCAGCAGCTAGGCTTAAGATGAACCATGCTTACCTTTTTTCACATTTAACATCGTTTGTTGAGCTTAATTTGTAATAAAATACCAGTCAAGAAATGCCCACTAGATTTCCGTTGATCTTGAGTTTATATGGTATAATCCACACTGAAAATTATTTCTTGACATTCTACATTAGCTGTGTTTGTAAACAATGTACGCTCCGTCTGTTAGGCGAACCACCTCTCGGGGCCGTGTCCAAGTGTCCAACAGAATCCAGTTATGGTCTCAGTAATTATAGCAGTACTGTATATGCATATATTTATGTGTGCGTGTGCGTGTGCGTGTGCGTGTGCGTGTGCGTGTGCGTGTGAGTGTGAGTGTGAGTGTGAGTGTGAGTGTGAGTGTGAGTGTGAGTGTGAGTGTGAGTGTGCGTGTGCGTGTGCGTGTGCGTGTGCGTGTGCGTGTGCGTGTGCGTGTGCGTGTGCGTGTGCGTGTGCGTGTGCGTGTGCGTGTGCGTGTGCGTGTGCGTGTGCGTGTGTGAGTTCACACACACACACACACACACACACATACACACACACACACACATATATATATATATATATATATATATATATATATATAAAGAGAGGGAGAGAGAAAAAAATAGAGACAGATAGATATAGACATTACACACACACACACACACACACACACACACACACACACACACACACACACACACACACACACACACAGATATATATATATATATATATATATATATATATATATATATATATATATATGTATATATATATGGGGATGTATTGCAAAACAGAGTTTTGTTAGCGGAAATTGAAAAAAAACAAAGCATTATACGATCAATATGACTAAAGCGGCTTGCATCGTCAATAAAACGGCTATCAATCTTCTCGTTCTGAATCCGCCTATCTTAAGTACGTAGATTATATTGTATGGGCTGGTTGTAGGGGAGAAGATGATAATGATCCTTTTAGTGAACCACCATCCCGAAAGTCATTTTTCTTCTGATATGATTGATTAGTAGTTTCCCCTTGCGGTGTGTTAAAGCTGAAACTCCTCTCGAGGCATATTTATGAGCATGATTATTCACAGCATTGCTACTTTTGGGATGAATAAGTTCCCGAAATCTAATTCTTGTCATGAACATAATCGTGTTAAAGATGAAGACGATAAATTTTATATAACATAAGGGATAAAAGCTAGAGTTTAATGCCTTTAAGTCTGGCCTTTCTGTCTATAAATCATTCCGGAGTCTCCCTTGAATACCTGAGGATCTCGGAGGAGAGGCTCTTATCCATTATGTTTTGTTAACAGATGACGTCAAGCTTTAACACTAAAAGGGAAACTGAATGGGGTGAATAAATCTCCTTCGCGAATAAGAAGAGTTAAATTAAAAACAACAAATGTTATGAACAATTCTATGAATCGTATAATTAGTGGGAATGTAAGGATAGTGAAGGAAAGAAAGAAAGAAAAAATAAAATAAAAACGTTGCATCTCCGTTGAAATAAATAGTTTATATTATCATTACCATGGTCATTACCATCATCTACATTTTTCCTATTATCCTGAAGCTAAACATGAGGTAATGATAACTATATGTATGATGCAAAGGTTATGCTAATATTGGTAATGCTAGTAAAAATATGATAATAAAAGGCATAATAATGATAATGAAATAAATAATACTGGTGTAAAAAACCCACACTGTAAAACTAGATTTAATTGAAAATGAGACTACAGTTTCGGAATCCACCTGGATTCCATCTTCAGGTCTGAAGATGGAATCCAGGTGGATTCCGAAACTGTAGTCTCTTTTTCAATTCAATCTAGTTTTACAGTGTGGGTTTTTACACCATAGTATCAACACGGTAGTGTGTTTTCTCCTTTCATAAATAATACTGATAATGACCATGATAGTAATGATGATTTCATTAAAAACGATAATAATATTAATGATAATAATACTAATTATTGTAATTGTAATAATGATAATGAAATAATGATAGTGGTAGAAAAAAGTTAATAAAATTAGCAAAAATAATAATAATAATAATAATAATAATGATAATGATAATGATAATGATAATGATAACAATAATAATTATTATTATTATCATTATTGTTATGATAATAGTGAAAATAGAATTATAATAATAATGGAAATAAAATGATACTGATAATGACAATCTTACTATTACTACAACAATGGAAATAATATTAATAATGATAATTGTAATATTTATAATAATAATAACAATAATAAGGATAATGATAATGATATAAATAATAATAATGGCAATAATAAGGATAATAATAATAATAATAATAATAATAATAATAATAATAATAATAATAATAATAATGATAATAGCAATAATAATGATAATAATAGTAAAGATAATAATATGATAATATAATATGATAATGATAATAGCAATAACAATAGTAATACTTATATTCATTGTGATAGTAGTAGTAGAAGTAATAATAATGATAATAACAAATATAATGATGATGATGATGGTAATTATCATGAAAATGATGCTGATAAAGATAACAATAATGATATTAATGACAATAATAATTAAATTGATAATGCAAAAACGAATAATAATAATAACAGCAACAACAGGGATGATAGTAATGATAATAATAATAATAACGATAATGATAATAATCTTAACAATAATAACAATGACAACAATAACGATAATATTAATAATTGTAATACTAAAAATAGCAATAATGATAGTAATAAAAATTATAATGATTATAATAATTATTATGATAATAATAATAATGATAATAATATTAATAACAACAATAACAATATTAGTAATAATACTATTAGTAATAATATAGTAACAATAATGATAATAATGATGATGATAATAATAAAAGTAATAATAATATCATAACAATAATGATAATAATGATGATGATAATAATAATAGTAATAATAATAACAACAACAACAAAATAACAACAATAATAGTAATAATAATAACAATAATAATGATAATAGAAATAATAACAATAATAAAAATGATGATGATAATAATAATAACAATAATGATAATAATAGTAACGATGATAATAATGACAATAGTAATAATAATAGTAACAATGATGATAATAATGACAATAGTAATAATAATAGTAACAATGATGATAATAATGATAAAGATAATGATATTGATAATAATGATAAAGATAATGATATTGATAATAATGATATTGATAATAAAGATAACGATAATGATATTGATAATAATGATAATGATAATATTAATAGTATAAATAATAATATTAATAATAATAATAAAAGTAATAAGGATAATAATATGAAAAAAACAGCAGAAGAGACAGTAAGACAAATACATCCCTAGTAACGAGAAAATATGACCGAAACCAGAAAACACGAAATTCCCTAAAAGGAAAATTACATACCACAGACAAGCAAGTGCGAGAAGAAAACTTGACGCTAGTTGAGCTCAACCAATTTTATGAGAGGAACGGAAGGAAGGCTGGTGGCAGGTCAGGACTGGGTCTTGTGAAAGCTGATGTGAAAGAATGTGTCTGCTTGCTTGCTGAGTGGGGAGAGTGAGATTAGGACCTATTCGCACGCGTGAGGTCTCTGTCTCTCTTCCAAAGGTTCGCGAAAATTCATAAATGCTGAAAGAGAGAGAGAGAGAGAGAGAGAGAGAGAGAGAGAGAGAGAGAGAGAGAGAGAGAGAGAGAGAAGCAGAGAGACAGAGAGAGGAGAAACACACACACACATCACACACACACACGCGCGCGCGCACGCTTACACACAGAAGGAGAATCAGGGCGAAAGAGAGAGAGAGAGAGAGAGAGAGAGAGAGAGAGAGAGAGAGAGAGAGAGAGAGAGAGAGAGAGAGATGGACAGACAGACAGACGAGAAAGAGAGAAGGGGCATAGAGAAAGAGGGGAAGGAGTGTGTATGTTTGTGTGCGAGGGAAAGGTCCTTTAATAAACAAATTATTATTCTATCTAACTACATCATTCTACAAGTCATTCTTCATGTCTTAGCTATCTCCTTGAGTGCCCTCTAATGTTGACGGAATGATGAAAATAATATACATTCCTATTAAATGTATCCGAGTCTTTAACAAACACGAGTTTGTTTTCTCTTTATTTCTCTCTCTCACTCTCTCACTCTCTCTCTCTCTCTCTCTCTCCATCTCTCACTCCTTTATCTCTATCAAACTCTTATTGTATGGTCATCAAATCTCTAGTTGCAATCCAATTAGAAAAAAAAAAAAACAACACTATTGAGTTTCACAAAGTCCTTTTCACTATATCACTGGAATTTCGAGGAGCAGATGGTCTACAATTTAGCACTGTGTTTGAACAAAAAAATCAAATCTTTTATAGCACAGAAAGGCAGCACCACAGGATACTCTCTATTTTTTCGTAACCACAATTCAGTTTTAGCTTGCAAATAAAATTACCCGAGCTAGATTCCACGCAACTAAAAGTGTTAAATGTTTTAGATATACACAGACGTTCCTAGAACTTTTCTCCTAAAAGCCTTATCACACTGAGCTTTGTTCCTGCGTTTTCCTATCGTTCGCTGTGATATTCTAAAATATAACCTGGCTGTGATTATGCCGCGAATTAAATGCCTTGCGTGATTTCATAGCTATACGCGCATTGTTCACTGAGCAGGTCCTCTTTAGATGTTCGTCTTATTCTTATAAGCGGCGAAATGCAATAAGTTTGCATTCTGTTTCTAGCACTACATGGTTGCGAGGGACACGAGGTTGTCATGAAGCAATTACCTTTGCAGTTACAAAAGGAATTACAACCATTACTACAAAGAACTGTTTTTCATTACAAAAGCGATGGCATTCCTCAATGACTATTTCGTTATTGCAACCCCTTTGTATGCCTATGCATGCTTGTAATGATAGCTTCTTTATGTTTTTAAATATTTGCACCAATGATTTCTTTGTCTCACTATATATATATACACACATATATATATATATATATATATATATATATATATATATATATATATATATATATATATGTATATATACATATATATTCTACATTATATATATATATATATATATATATATATATATATGTATATATACATATATATATTCTACATTATATATATATATATATATATATATATATATATATATATATTATACACACATATTTATTATACACACACACACACATGTGTGTGTGTGTGTGTGTGTGTGTGTGTGTGTGTGTGTGTGTGTGTGTGTGTGTGTGTGTGTGTGTACATACATACACTTTGCCTTTGCACAAATATACATGTCTCCCTATGGCCATCAACTCTACCCAAGCGTCAGTCTCCCAGGTCCGGGACACAAAGCGAGGGCGAGCACCGGGGCGGCAGCGGCGACGTCTGCCTTTCCGCCGCACATCTCGCAGCCGCCGAATCGAGGCCTCATTAACGTCGGTCGTTCCTTGAGCGAGAGATTCCGCCCTTGCGAACAGCGAGGAATGTGACTCGTGCGAGAAGGATGATGTTGTATATGGTGTAACGTATTGCTTGGTTAGATTTATAGGGCAGTATATGCGAGGTTATGTTTATTGTACGCCATAAAGACATGTTATAAGCTAACTTGTAGTCTGGTCAGTTTTATGGAGTCATTGCGATAGAACGAATTTCATCTATACATTTTTCAAGGGCGTATATTTTCCATATAGATTTTCGGACTGGCCTCTGCTTGTCTTTACAGCACATCTATCTCTCTATAAACATAGTCATTTATTTATCTATCTGTCCTTAAACTTATGTGATCAGAAACAAAGACAATTCTTTACCAAAGAAAAAGCCATCTCATCACATCATTGGCATTAAATACATTCTTTTTACACCGGTTTCATTATCATCATTATTAGCAGTATTACGACTGTTCTGTTACTATAATTGCCACTTTTGCGATATAATGATCTTTACTGTCTTTGTTATCCTTGTTTGTATCATTGTGCTTATATGTCACTATCCTATATTATTATTATTATTATTATTATTATCATCATCATTATTATTATTGCTATTAACATTATCATTATTATTATATTTATGATTGTTATTATTATCACTATCAAAATATTTATAATGGTTATTATTATCGCTATCAATATATTTATAACTGTTATTATTATCATTGCTTTTATTTTGATCATTATCATTATATTTATAATTGTCATTATTATCACTTTCACTCTATTTATATTTATTATCATTAAATATATATATTTTCATTATTATCATTATCATTATTATTATTGTTATAATTAGTAATAATAGTATGATAAGTATCATCATTATCATTGTTGTTGTCATTGTTATAATTATCATAATCATTATCATTATTATCATCATTATTAGCTTTATTATCAGTGTTATTATCGTTGTTATCATCATGTTTTTTATCATTATCATTATTATTATCATAATCAAAATTATTATTATCATGGTTATTATCATCATTATTATTATTATCATAATTATAATTATTATTATCACAATTACTATTATTATTATTATCATAATAATTATCCTAATTGTATTAATACTAATAATAACGATAATAATGATAATGATAACAGTAATAATATTGATAATGATAATAACAATAATAATAATAATGATAATAATGTTTATAATAATAATAATGATGATAATGATGATGATGATGATGATGATGATGATGATGATGAAAATAATAATAACAATTATAACGATAGTGATAATAATAATAATAATAATAATAATAATAATAATAATAATAATAATAAAAATAATAGTAATAGTAAATATATAACAATGCTATTTATTATATATCACCATTATTCATATCATTGTTATCATTATTATTATCATTAGTGTTAGCATTATCATACATTAACCCCTCTCCCACACACACACACACACACACACACACACACACACACACACACACACACGAAGAAAAATCTAATTATATCAAGCAAATACAAAAGCAACTCTCCTTTCGACAAATCTCGCGTAATTTACTCTATCTGACTCTCCCTTTGTCTTCCGGCACAACAAATCTACAATACTTATTCCTTCACGCTATGCATCTCCCGCTGGCCTCGTTCCTCTCCCACGGCGTCGAAAAGACCGGCAGTATATATTCTCACAATTACCGAAGTTGAAATAGTCTACAGGATATTTACGCCCCTTGGTGGAACTTCATCGGAAATCCTTTCGTGAATGCGGAGAAAGTGGGTGATACTTTGCTTGTATATAATACTACATCTTACCTTCCGTGTCGGTTCTACCATCTGGAAAGGGTATTAGATTGATGGCTCGAGTAATACAGACCATTCGTTCTTTGACTGACAAACTTGCGCAGATTTCGCCAAAGTTTTCTTAAACTTTCCCAATATCGAATCTCTTTTGTCTTTGTTATCTATGGGATGTCACTGAGTGTAAATTGATTAAAGAAATATGTGCAGGGTGGAATTAAGGATTAATTCCTGATTAGTAAATGTAACTTCCACTAATAGAAATGTGGATGATAATGATGAAAATAATAATTCATCATTGTATTGTGAATAAGATAAAACAAAATAAAAAAAAAGTACGATAACAATAAAGAAAGAAATGAAAATGAAATAAAATGTGTCAATTTTGTTTGGAGATGATGGGAAACTTTTGATCTATCGATATATATTTACGGCTGCATTACATGTTTTGAGTTGTGCAAAAGGACTTATTTATGCTACCATTTGGATAATGTGAAATAAAAAAAAAATATTTTCTTTCTTTATATATATGGTTAGTCAGAATGCGGATTCTTGTACATATAATGTAATATACAATAAGTTTACTTGAGTAGAATCCACGAAATTTGTGAGAGCAGCAGCATGTAGTCGCTCTTGGCGCAAGATTTTGTATACGCTGGGTCAGGCGAGAGATTTTTGAAGTGTGATTGCCTCTGTTTTATTCTGTGGAAACTGACATTCGAATAGGAGGTATGTAAAGATACTGTTTGCAATATGCACTCGATTTTGTACACAGGATTCATGTGAAATTGAGCAATGCCAATAGCCTTTGTCTTATGAGATGCTTTTTCATGTGGAAACTTCTATGGCTTGTTGATTATTTTATAAAGTTCATTGGAATCTTATAACTGCTTA
>NC_061842.1:1502182-1514682 GCF_019202785.1 Penaeus chinensis
TTTTTTATAATGATAAAATAAAGTACATCATTCTTATTCTGTGTCATGACTTGACATCGCAGTCTTAATAAGGCTCGTAGGTGGCTCGAATTTGTTACTCTGTTGAGATCTATACATCGATCATAAAAAACATTTTTTTCCAAGTTTACCAAAATTCTTTCATTCATTAACCCTAGAATGGTACCTTAAAAATCGCTATCCGAGAACGGTACCTTGAGTGTATCAAACCCAACTCGTGTTTTTTTTTTTTTTTTTTTTTTTTTTTTTTTTCTTTTTTTAACAAAAACAGCTTTCCCTCTATCCCTCACGATGGGAGTCCGGTGACATGTCATGAGGCATCTTATTTCTTTTTTCTTTTTTTCTTTGGCTTCGACACCATTATCATCCTCTCATGATGGAGGAAGCTGGTTGTGACTTCTGGCACAACCTTAGGATCCTTCGACTCTGCTGGGAGCTGTGGCTTGTGTCCCAACAAACCACTGAACGTATAGTAAGAAGCACTCTCACAGACCAGGGCAAACTTCAAACCGTATCTCTGAGGAAGAAAAGAAAAACAAAGTTAAGTATATTACGTGGGTTACACAGGTAAGTATGTGAGATAGAATGCAGAAATATTATGTGTAAACAAACAAAAGATTATACTGCTGTATATTTTGAAGATACCATGAAGGGGTGGAGCTCCTTGTCCACTTTGATACTGACCACAGTTATGTAGTTCTCACGTCAGTGGACTATAAATGCCTCCCAAATCTATCTGACAGATAATAGGTGGAAGGGAGTAGGGGATGAGGAGGGAGAGACGAGTAGGAGGAGGAAGAGTGAAGGAAGGATAAAAGGAAATGTAGCTGGGTGAGCGAGCGAGGTATGGGAGGGGGACATGGATATTGGAGAGGGAGGGGGAGAGAGAAAGAGTGGGGGAGAGAAGTAGGGAGGAATAACAGGAGGGAGGGAAGGAAGATGGGGTAGAAATAAGGTTGGAGGAGGAAGGGTGAGTGATTGAGTGTGTGTGTGTGTGTGTGTGTGTGTGTGTGTGTGTGTGTGTGTGTGTGTGTGTGTGTGTGCGTGCGTGCGTGTGTGTGTGTGTGTGTGAGCGAGCCAGATATGGGACGGGCAAGGGGAGACAAGGAGAGGGAATGGAAAACAAAGGGTCGGAGGAACAAAGCAAATATTACCATTATTTACATTACATAGGAGTAACATTATAGCTCGCAGGATGAACTGAAAACGCTTCTCCGACATCACTGTCTAGTAAATGCTGCGGCCAGAGTGCAGGCATGACGATTTGGAAAATTTGAATTTCACATGCAATTTGCCGATCTTGATGTTGCATGTGATCATCTTGAACATCTTGATGTCGTCGATAAACGCCCAGAAAAAATCAACTCATATTACGACTTGATCCTCAGTCAGAAATGGGTGGTATGTACTCATCTTCAGTGAACTCAATCCTCGTCCTCTGCAATGTCAAATCATGGGAGGAATGCTGGAAAATTCAAGCACCTCCTTCGTGCTTCCCTCACTTTCTGCTGACCGTCCGCTTAATGGAAGTTGATGGGGGAAAATTCCAGACCCTAGCTACCACTGGTCAATTCTTGCGAAACATCCTCTTCGTTATCTTTTGGCATCAATACCAAGATTGATATCGCTGATGACGATGTCAGTGACCTCGTATCCGAATTCAAAATCGCTCAAATCGCTGTTGTCTTCCACCTCTGAGATCGACTGATTCTATTGAAAATTCCATAAAAAAACTGTTTTACTTTTTCTTCCACAACTCACATATTTCACCACTTTTTCTTATGCCATCCATGAGAATCAACACTTGCCTGTAATTTAACAGTAATGTCACCAAATAAGATAAATTTGATAATGCCTAAAAACTGTAAAAAAAAAAAAAAAAAAAAAACGGGTTCAGCTAAAAACGACATATTGTAAATGGTGCCTTTAAAGGTATCTCAAACCCGTAGGCAACATTTTTTCCTATTTCTAGCAGAGCAACGAGCAACATGGCATTCTCTTCGGCTGCTGGACAAAGACTGACTCTCCCAGGCCCTGATCAGACACATTTTAGTGGCGCATACCCTTTCTTTTTTATAATTAGTGCTCGGATTAAATATACCCAGGTGTACCACTCTAGGATCAATCACTTATAAATATAATTTGTGATTATAATATATTCATTTAATACAGCAATAATAAATATATGAAAAAAATAAGGAATATTTTTTTTTCCAAATTAGTAAATTCTAAGCTAACTCTACACCCTCCCTTTTCCTATTACAAACAAGTTAATAATAATCAAAAATAGATATAATAAAATCAAAGTGAGACAGGTTCGAGACACTCACCCTTCCCCTTAATAGCTTTCCATTTTTTTTGTTTAGACGAATAAACAATCAATCCCTCTTTTCTATTTTTTCACGATTTCTCACGTTTATACATTGCTTTTTGCTGCTCTACGTCATGTCAGTTCATATCTCCATCGACTAATTTTGTTGCTATATCCATGGACCGGAAATGAATGATTAAATCATTTTTTTTCTGTGAATAACGAGCAGGCAATAAATCTCGGCAGGTTGGTGTCCCCACATTTTCCCCAAACCTGTGCGTGATGAGAGTCTGCAATACTCAATGAGAATGTTGTATCCATTGCCTATGGATACAGCTTTCTACCTTAATTCCCTTGTCCACCTTTACGTCCGAGTGAAAACAAGACTTTAGTACCCAGCACTGATACAGACCTATACTAGATGTGAGTCATGTTTCCTGAAGAAGATTGTGATGACGAACCCTGCTCACTGACGTCACTTCCTCTCCCCCCGTGACTTCCTCCGCCCCCCCCCCCTCCTACCCTTTTAAGTGTGAAATCATTGAAGCAAACCAATCATGTTTGGATAATTATGATTATTTACTCTATAAGTTCTAACACTAAATTTTGTTATAGTGATAGGCCTTAAAGATAAAAATATGTAAATAAATTCGGTGGCGTTTGGCAATTTTGTCTAGCAGTCATATATATATGTGTGTGTGTGTGTGTGTGTGTGTGTGTGTGTGTGTGTGTGTGTGTGTGTGTGCGTGCGTGCGTGCGTGAAAAAGTGTAAGCATGTGAGTGTGTGTGAATGAGAGTGTGAGTGTGAGTGTAAGTATGTGCGTGCCTGTGTTTCTATGTGTATGCATACATGGCTGTATAAAACGAAGAGATAAACCAAAGTAAAATGAAAAAAACAAGAAGCCATCAGCAGCAGCATAATACAGCAAAGCAGCACAAGACAAAGAAGCCGCCTCCGCCCCAGAATACATAATAGCCTTTTATCAACTTGCTCTCCACACAACTTCTAAACGCTGAGTGTATATATGGGATCCCTAGAGTAAACAGTACGTGTGAGTTCGTTGTATGGTAAGAGCTGATATGGTAAAGCGGCGTAATATGCTGTGTGATGGAAGGCTTATAAGTAGTAGTTCTGTTTAAACGTTAGTCTTGAATAACTTATGTGTTTACCCGGTGGCGTGGTAAAGGTTAACTTATACACATACAGGACAAACATCCCCACACTTACTTACTAAAGAGGAGAATAATTACACACTTCCTAATCAACATGTTGAAGGCAAGATACAGATTGCATTCTAATTGTATGTATATTAGTATGTATATGTCTTATTTGTATGTATATATACATATATATATCTATTTATATAAGTATATATATATTTATATATCTAAATATATATGTATGTATGTATGTATGTATATGTATGTGTATGTGTATATGTATACGTATATATGTATATGTATATATATGTATGTATATTACATATATATAATATATATTATATATATAATATATATACATATAATATATATATATATATATATATATATATATATATATATATATATATATATATTACACACACACACACACACACACACACACACACACACACACCACACACACACACACACACACACACACACACACACACACACACACACACACACTACGCTCTGTAGCAGCATTTTTTTTATCACATAAAGAATAAAAATTAAACCGCGTTTTTTCCCACCGACACGTCCACTTGAGGAAAACCAATCACTGGAGCAGGAAAGAAAGGAGTAAACACTTAAACTTGCTCTCGGGGGTCCTTATCAAACTCCATCTTGGACCTTGATGATGAAGGCTAATATGTATGCAAATTTCCTGTAGCCCAGAGCCGGCGGGGTCGTCTCTATGAAGTGATGTTTGTTTAAAAAGCTTGTCAACAAGTTTTTTTTTTCCTTGGCAATAAGAATGCAAGAGGAGTGTTTGTCCTCAACATGCATGATGAGTTAAGAGTTCTTTCTGTGTTACAGTGTAAATTTGTCTTTTTCCCTCGTTGCTAGGATAGTGACTATAAATTCATTATTCTTTTTTGGGCAGTAGATGAAGATTGGATATTATCCTGTTATGGTAAATGTTTATCTTCTTTTAGGTATTAGTTATCAAACTGTTCATTCGACGATGAAAATACAGGTATTTAGTCTTGTCAGTTTTTATATGAGAACATTTGTTACGATTTGTTGTACAGCATTCTCTCTCTCTCTCTCTCTCTCTCTCTCTCTCTCTCTCTCTCTCTCTCTCTCTCTCTATCTATCTATCTACCTACCTACCTATCTATCTAAATATATACATATTTATCGATCTATCTATCTGTCTATCTCTCTCTATATCTCTCCCTCTATCCCCTCGTATATTTCTTCTCTCCTTTCAATCTTTGTTAACGATATTCCTGCATTGCATTCCATCACAACACTCAAAGTTCTAAATTCCTTTCTCCGGCAGATGTCAGACGTCTTAAAATTTCTCTCATAAAAAGAACTATTTTCATTCAACAAACTCAGCGGCAAATTTGTTCCTCTTCCCAAAACGGCCATTAGACGGTATTTTCCCTCGTTAACGCTCAAGTTACGACCAGAATCCGAGTGCTGTTGCTGGCGGAGTTAAAAGACGTTGTTAATGACTTAACTACCCTGGGTCAGTTAATACCGGTGGGTCACAAGCAAGGCTAGGTAGTGTTATTACTGTGACTGTATTTGGACTGCGTGAATTAAGGTTCATTACAGAGGTATTCGTGTTCACTGTAGAAGACAAGGAGTATAGTAGGGGAATAAAAGCAACGGTTTATTCTTTACAAAAGAGATAGAGGGGGAAGGAGGGAAAGAGGGAGAGAGAGGGGGGGGGGGCGAATAAATGAAGGAAGGGAGAGAGAGATATGAATAGATAAATAGAGAAGTAGATATAGATAAATTGCTTAACCCATTCGCCCCGGATTTATATTCTGCCCCCTGTAGTTTTTGGTGAATTTGTTATATACAGATGGCTCCACCTGTGCTCAGCCGGCAAGGAGTCTATCAGTGGACCCTAGTTACCGATCCTGATTTCCCAATTCCTTGGATTGGCGGGAAAATGTGTTTTTCTTATTGATACCATTGCTATTGATACTGTTATTATTGTTATTTATGTTATGATTATTAAATGGTCATTAAAATATTTTGGGCAACGAAATTATACAAAAGACCCTTTCTTAAAGTGAAAGAAAAGAGTAAACAGGTGAGATAGGTAGTTCTAATAACTGGCTTTTTAGTGATTAAAATCTTGTAGAGCCACCTATGTGTAAATACAATAAATAAACTTATATTACAGTGGGCATGGCATGTATTCTTGCCCAATGGGCGAATGGGTTAATAGATATAATGATAAAAGGAGAGAGAGAGAGAAAGAGAAGGGAGTATTTTTTACGTCCATGGAAAGAAAACGTGAGTTTAAAAGGTAACTTCAACCTTGTGTAATTCTATTTTCTTCAGCTTTCCCTGCTTATCAATGGAAACAGCACACTTTTACATTCTACCATTTTGCTATTGAAATTCACAATAGTTTCCAAAATATTTACCCCCCCCCAAAAAAAAAAAAAAAAAAAAAAAAAAAAAAAAAAAACGAAAAAAGAAATCTGGCTATTACTAAGTTTTCAATAGAAAAACAAAATTGCTTGGAAATCAAAGCCTAACTTTTGATGATATTCATTTGCAGCAAATTGAATATGTAGATAAGATTATATTACATATGTTTAAATATATATATATATATATATGTATGTATGTATATATATAGTATATGTACGCATAAATACATTCACACACACACACACACACACACACACACACACACACACACACACACACACACACACATTTACATACATACATATATATACACATATATGCATTATTGTATATACATATTTAATACAAATATATATATATATATATATGTATATATATGTATATATATGTATATATAAATGTGTATATACATGTATGTGTGTGTATATATATATATATATATATATATATATATATATATATGCACACACACATTTATACATTATAATAGATTGATACTTAAACGCTTCCAACATTTAACCCCTTGCGGACGGGTACGACGGGTAGACACGTGCTATGCCCACTGTTAGTACTTGTTTGATTGTTTTTACACATAGATGGCTATACTTGTACTAAGTCACCAATGAGCCAGTTAGGAGTACTGCCCGTCTCGCCCGTTCACCCTTTTCTTTGATTTACGAAATATTTTACATTATCTTATTTTGCTGTTACTAATATTAAAACACATTATAATAATTATAATGTTTATAATAAAAATAACACCATCGATATCCATAGCACTAGTAAAAAACACGTTTTTCCCGCCAATTCAAATCACGTATGGTCACAAGGTCTATTAATTGACTCCTTTGTGGCTAAGCACTAGCAAAGCCATCTATGAGGCAGACATTTCACAAAAAATATAGAAAATGGGCACAGCATTTTCCCCATTTTTTGTTCATTTTCCCCGACGGCATTGGGTTAAGAACACCAGTTTCGTTATATTATAACTTATATTACAAGATCTTACGTACTCTATACCTTACAGTGTTATCAAATTATTTAAAAAAGGGAAGAAAAAAAAGTTCGACAGCAGCGCAGCCGCCGATACTGTAAAAACTAAAAAGAAAAACGCTCCTTTAAAATAACAGCTTACCGGTTATCATACCTTCCACATTTTCACCCTGTAGCCTTTCTCATTGTTATTACAAATTACCAAAGACGAAGCGGACTGGAGGCGGCTTGATTTTTACACAGTTCACCAAAGCTTTCAATTCTCAATTCTAATTCACGGTAAACCTTTATAGCCGAGTCCCTGGGGCGTTTTACTGACAAAAGAGCGGAAGAAAGTGAAAGAGAGAAGGAAAACAAATGCTTGTGGAATAAAATGAAATGTTTTTCCTCCAGCAGAGAAACCGCATCCGAGTGATTATTTTTTCAGGGACTTTTTGCGATGTATGATATTCCATAAGGTTGCGTTGTGTGAGGGAATTTGTGTAGCGCAATGCTCGTGTTACATAGTTTTTACACTCTCTCTCTCTCTCTCTCTCTCTCTCTCTCTGTCTCTCTCTCTCTCTCTCTCTCTCTCTCTCTCTCTCTCAATCTCTCACTCTCTTTCTCTCTTTCTCTCTCTCTTTCTCTCTCTCTTTCTCTCTCTCTCTCTCTCTCTCTCTCTCTCTCTCTCTCTCTCTCTCTCTCTCTCTCTCTCTCTCTCCCTCTCTCTCTCTCTCTCTCTCTCTCTCTCACTCACTCTCTTTCTCTCTCTTTCTGCCAGGGTTCTTGTAGGCATCCCTTTTGGTTGGTTCCCCACGTTGGTGGTTCAGGGAAACTCATAATCTGCTTGCAGTCTTTGTTTGAGGAGAAGGTTGATGGTGGCTTAGCGTGGACGGAGGTTGGAGATACCAAGTCGCCGGCTTGACCAGAGTAGAGACCCGGGCAGCAGGTAAGCCCAAAATGGCATCGCCGCCATACTGACCAAACCACGCCCACTGCGCTCACGATCTCGACCGTCATACTACCTCGAGTCACAGTCCGGCTCGGACGCTGCCTCCTCCCGGGGGCCACTCCAGGGACCCCGCCATTCCGGGCCTACCCGCTGCCCGGGTCTACTCCTGCACAAGCCGGCCACTTCAACCTCCGTCAACGCTTCGCTACCATCAACCTTCTCCTCCAATAAATAGCGCAACCAGACAGTGCGTTTCTATACACTACCAAAGTAAAGGACTCTCACAATTGGCATCAATAGCAGGTAACCCCAAAAACCACTGGAACTGTCTCTCACTCTTTCTTCTTTTCAAGAGTTAAACAAAATGGAAATTCCCCTTGAGAAAGACAGCGAGAAAATTTAGAGAAAGAAAAAGCGAGTGAGAGAGAATAAAAGGAAGGGAGAGAGATAGAAAGAACAAAACTATGAGAGAGATAGAGAATAGATGAAGGAAAGAGAAAGAAAGATTGAAATTTAGATCTTTCCATTCTTCCGCAAGCCCATGTCCTTCATATCTGCCTCGGTCAGAAGTATTTGATCCTTCGTAACTCTCCTTCCAAGGATGAAAGTGGGAGCACCGACCGTATCCTTCGGGGTCTCGGGAAAACTCTTAGAAGTCTGCAAAGGGTCTCCTCGGTTAGGTATGGAATTGAAAGCGTGTGGACGGGGCGGCGTCGTGTGTGATGGTCAAAGTGGGAATGTCGCTCTTCAGGAGATGGGGGGGGATGGGGATAGAGGGGGAGGGAGGGAAGAGGAGGGGTAGAGGGGGGGGGAGGGAGGAGGAGGGGAGGGAGAGGTAGAGAGGGAGGATGGGAGAGAGAGCGGAGGAAGGGAAGGGGGGAGGATGGGAGAGGGAAAGGGAGAAGAGGAAGGGATGGAGGGAGGGAGATAGAGGGGGAGGATGGGAGAGGAGGAGGAAGGGATGGGAGGTGGTAGAAGGGGAGGATGGGAGAGGGAAAGGGAGAGGAGGAGGGGATGGAGGGAGGGAGATAGAGGTGGAGGGTGGGAAAGGAGGAGGAAGGGAAAAGGGGGTAGAAGGGGAGGATGGGAGAGGGAAAGGGAGAAAATGAAGGGAGGGAGGTAGAGGAGGAGAGAGACAGACATGCAGGAAGAGGCGGAAGGATGGGAAAGGTAATGAGGAAGAGAGAGAGAGAGATTAGAAAACAAGGGAGGAGGGAATGTTAAACAAAGAAAAGACAAAAAGAGAGAGAGAGAGAGAGAGAGAGAGAGAGAGAGAGAGAGAGAGACAGGAAAAGAGGGAGGGGTGGGAGGGAGTGAAGGAAAGAGAGAGAGAGAGAGTGAAAGTGAAAGAGAGAGAGAATGAGAAAAGAGAGAGAGAAAGTAAAAATGAAAGTGAAAGAGACAGAGAAAGAGGAGAGAAAGAAAGAGACAGAGAGAGAGAGAGAGAGAGAGAGAGAAAGAGAGAGAGAGAGAGAGAGAGAGAGAGAGAGAGAGAGAGAGAGAGAGAAAATGGAAAAGCAAGTTCGTCTAAGAAAACCTGTGCAATCGCGCGGATATTTCATTTGTCGCCACGTAAAGCTTCCCTTGAATGACACATCTTTTGGTAGTGTCTAAAAATGATGCTTCATATCCCTTTTATTAGTTGTACTTTTGACATCAAGACTCTTCTAGTGATAATAAATCTGCCCATCGTATGAACATCTGAGAGAAAAGAGCTCCCAGGTGCCAATGAACAAATATAACGCGAAAAGTTTTTGGAAAACAGAAAAACAATCTGTTTCATAGACGCTTTTTCACTTTCTTTCATTTTTTCCTTTCGTTTTCAGTTGCAGCACTTCCGACCTGGCTCTTATCTTGATCTCCTTGGAAGCTGACTTCGTAGATCCTGACTCAGCGAATTTATTCAATTTCAGTATCCCTGTCCTATTTTTCGCATGGAAGTTTTGGCAACTTCGATGGATCCAATGGTCTTAACGCCACACCCTTGCATTGTAAATATTTGTTTTTCTTTTCTTCGTTATTGTTGTTTTGATAACAGGTAATAGCTGATGGACAGGTAAAATTTAAATTATTCTCATGAATTTGATTTATTTTCAATGTGGTTCAAGATGATCGGTACGTGTTCAATATATACACGAAAGTATAATAATCATTAAAAACAAAAAAATGCAATTATTCACAAATATTCATGATGAAATTGTTTTAAGAAAAAATGGACGCAATCATAGTTTTACTGCTTTGCAAGGCAGTGTGCAAGGAATGAGAAGAAACAATGCAGATGATTACAATAACGCGCAATCAATTTGTCTTATATTAGATTTTGCCAACTTATGTATGACTTTGTAAAACTGTAATAAGAATGATAAACAACAAAAAATGGTCTTTATGGTATTTTACATGCCCTGAATGTTCTGTTTTAACATTTAACTGTGTCCCTTGCAAGCATATTCATAAACTCAGAAAACATATAAGGGACAGTGATATAGGTAAATGTATAACCAACATACTGTATATGCAAATGCACGCCGTGACCTTTGCAGTTGCTAACCCATGCAAGAAACATTTTTAAAAGTTTGCCGAAACGTTTGAAATTGGCATTTAAAGCATGCGTCTCCGCCTGCACAACAGCAACGTCAAAAACACTTTTCTGTCTGCATTTCATTTGATTCTTAAGTGATTTTTAACTTCCTTGCATCGCTGATACTAGTGCATCCAAAATTTTGTTACCGTTACTATTTTCCTTGTTATTATTGTTAGTACTATTCATAGGATATTTCTTATGAATATCACGTATATACTATACTATGAATAAATACTAAGAAGTATACAAATAAATATAATAGTTATCATACAGACGAAATACAGACTCATATATCGTAGACATATACACAAGTACACTTTCATGTACACAAACATAAAAACAACACACAAGGTACATACACAAAACCACATACACAAGCACGCACACGCATGTCAACAAACGTATGAACTCACCATCAGACATACATGACATACATAAACGTACATGCAGGCAAAGAAACATTTAAGATTGATTTAGATTGAATGAGTTGATAGTTGACAAGTAGAAGGTGGTGTCGACTTAACAAAGGAGGTCGAGGACACAAAGTCTTCAGTGCGACGACACCGAAGTAATAACGGAAACTGAAGGAGCCTAATAAAGAGGCCAAACTTAGTCAAGAGCATTAAATCGAAGTCGAAATAATTATCATAAGCAACATTGTCAAATGCAGAATCAGAGTGTATATTAATGTATATTGGATTATTGTTGGTAACTCGCCTTGTTTGTCTGTTTCATAAGCAGGTTACCCAAAATGTTACTAACGAACGGTGCTCAAAATTTATGGCTGGGTTGATAAAACAACATAAATCACCCGATGACACTTTGGTAGTAAAATCACTGGATTTTTGGGCAGGTTAACAGCAAATTTGTTATAAAGAGTAGAGTGTGGGATTTATGGAGGTAGTAGACAGTATGCGTTGTGGTTGTGATGTTATTAAAGAGTAGAATAATGGTACATATTTGGGGTATGTTGACCCTTCTGTGACGGGCTATAGATTCAGTGTCAATAATAATGATAATAATAACAACAATAATAATAATAATAATAATAATAATAATAATAATAATAATAATAATAATAATAATAATAATAATAATAGTAATAATAATAATAACAATTTAGTTAATTCCATTTGTTAAAAAGGGTTATCATTATGTTTGGTGTGACAGGCTGTCTGTTTGCTACTAAATTTCACCCTGTGTGCAAGGAATGGCAGGGGTTACCATCCACTGGCGGCGAGGGATTTGAATGCAGGTCAGCGAGATTGCTTGACGAGAACGCTGCTACTGTGCCATAAATCACTTGATGAAGGACGGTTATTGTAAACTTTAGTGTAAGTTAAGAGTAGAGGAGGGTATCTTCGGAACAATGTTATTGGTTGAATAAATTTATTTCGAAAGTAGAGATATAGGGGTAGATTGAAATTAATATTATCATCACCATTACTTATATTACTATTACTATTATTATTATTAAACTGATGATGATCATGATGATAATGATAATCATTATTTTCATTTTCATTATTATTAGTGTTGTCACACCAATTATCATTACCATCATCATTATCAGTTATTACTATTACTGTCACATCATGCCTATTAACAATGTTGCGACAGTTATATTCATTTTCCTGGTTATAGACATTTATTATAATGAATGAGTACTCACAGAAGCGAAAAATAAATGTTTATTGTATTATCTATAATTTCATTGATCTAATTTAATCACCATAAAGAAAATTCTCGCTGTCCTGACTGGAAAAAAGGAATTCTGTTATACTGTTAATGACCATTAGCTGAAGTAAATTTGAGCACACACACACACACACACACACACACACACACACACACACACACACACACACACACACACACACACACACACACACACACACACACGCACACACACACAAACACACACACACACACACACACACACACACACACACACACACACACACACACACACACACACACACACACACACACACACACACACACACACACACACACACACACACACGCACGCACGCACACACACACACATTGCCGCA
>NC_061842.1:1534682-1542182 GCF_019202785.1 Penaeus chinensis
CACGCACGCAGCGAAGTAAGAGAACCTTGAAAGTAATAGTGCTTGTAGACAAACGAAAGCTACTCCTCTATTTGCATGGTAAAATATGCTAAAATAGCCGAGAGATGAAGGTGCTCCAAAGATTGGCTGGTAAGGTTGCAAGGCTCAATATATTGTTGTTCGATATATCCCGGCAAATAGTTGCAACGTAGATCACAGGTGTGGTTTGTAAAACTAGTCTAAAGGCTGGGAAGTATTGCAGACTTGGAATTGCCCGAAGAAAAAAGTAAATTTAGTATATTGAAACAAAGCAAGCACACACTGACATAAATATGCGTGTGTGCGTATGCATGTGTATGTGAATGTGTGTATGGGTATGCATATTTACGTGAATATGTTTGTATGCTGAGTGAGTGAGTGTGTGTGTGTGTGTGTGTGTGTGTGTGTGTGTGTGTGTGTGTGTGTGTGTGTGTGCATTTATGTGTTCTGTATATATGCTCTGTGTATATGTGGGGTGTGTGATACGGTAATTAATTAAAGAAAACTAGACCTGTGTTTAAGGAATCTGTTCTATAAGCCAGACGCACCCCGTTTGACGCCTCTCAGTGCCCCCCCCCCCCCCCCCCCCCTGCATTCAATGTTCACCATGTGCAGCTTGGCGGCTTCAAAAAGGAAATACAGCAGCCACTGTCCGCTTTCTTTCTCCCTTAAAGGCACCGATGAACTGCTTATGCATAAGGTATTGCTCCAGACACTCTCCGCGGATGTCTAGGTTCGAGCCACAGCTGCAAATCCTCAGAGAAACATTGAGCGTTCTGCACGGGTCCATAAAATCGGTGGAGGTTTATGGCTGGGCCTTCAAATCCGCGTCACACTTGGCTGGAATATTCTCACTGGGGAACTTTTTACACAACTGAACTGATGCGGTGCCGCGCCTCTCCCTTCGTGTCGTTATCTGCATTTTCTGTGTGGTACCTTTTATTATTCTTTTGTATTTATTTCTTTATTTACATGTTGCAGCCCCGTCATTCTATCTCCGCGAAACGGAAAATTTTGCTGATAACAAAATTATCAAGACTGTCATGTGTCTGACTCGTACAACAAATAGGTTTTGTTATATATCCCGTTTATACTGTTTGTCAGATTTTATTTCACTAAGTATCAGTCCAGTCTCAAGGTAACAAATCAATTCATCCCTGAATCTCTAATCAAGGTGCAGAGCAATTGCCAATCAACCCTTGCTCAAAATGTTAAGGGCACTGAGAGAAAGTGAGAGAGAGAGAGAGAGAGAGAGAGAGAGAGAGAGAGAGAGAGAGAGAGAGAGAGAGAGAGAGAGAGAGAGAGAGAGAGAAACTGCAGGTGTGTCTTTATGATTCAGCCTCAGTTTATACTACTCTAAGCTATCCACTAAATGTTCATCCATACCTCATCACTGATGCCAAAGAATACGCACAAGAAGGAACACTCGAAAAATATAAGGAAAATATACGATTTCGACCGAAGTGGCTATTCAGCAATTATCATTTAACGATCGGCTGGGGGAAACAAATACGCGAAATTGTTAACGGGGCAATTAATTAGAGGGTATTAATTGGCCCAAAATTGCTTCGTATGTAAAAAAATATATATGTATCACCGCGTAATTAGGCATTTTCAAGACTTAACAAAGTGCGATAATATCTATCAGGCGCTTACTATATTTGTCTTCAATTGCAGTCCCTTACTTTCTTTTCTCTTACTTTCTTTTTTCTTCTTACTTTTCTATTCTCTTTTATTACAACCCCACATACGGATGTCAACACATTTCTATTCTAATCCCTTATATTTTTCTATACGAATTCCTTATTCTTTGTTGTGGTTCTAATGATAATTCCATCTATATTTTTATCTTGTATTTCTATTAATATTTCATGTTTTGTTTTTTATAATATCCTATGTTGGTGCCAGAGAGAAGCTACAGTTCAAAACACATCCTGTATAATCGTTTCGTAGTTTTGTCTGAGTAAATTGAGTAATATCTAGCAATTAGTTGATGAAATGTCCATATCGACCTCAGTGTGTGTTGGAACTTTGAACGGTTTGCAAAGGTGGGCCGCGGGCTCAGGGCTTACTATTTCTTCATTTTCTTTAGAGCTAAAAATGCGAAATTAGAAATGACTCTGTTTAAATAGTATCTCCTATTCACAGACGGTTTGTAAGCCTAAGCAAAGAAAACGGAGGAAAGGGACGCGTTCGGAATAATAATTGAAATAAATGCTCTCCAATTCTTTAATCAGTCTTACCCCTCGTCAAATACCGACATTTCTGCGAGGGTATGAGGAACTTCTTCCACGTCTCTTGTGGCCTAACTAAAGCGGCGAAAGCTTGAATAGTCAGCATTAATATATTTAACAAAAAGCCAGTTGTCTGAATTCATCAGACAAAGTTTGGTAATGCCCCTTTCCCGTTCAGAAAGTCCTACCATTGTATGTGCTTGTTATAATGACGTAGTAATCATCAAAAAAATCTATTTGATTTGCACGTGATTCAAAGTACATTGTGTGTGTGCTTGTTTGTGTGTATTTGTTATTTATTAGTAAATACGTTGCTGTATGCACCTATTAAGGTATGGGCCATGCATGTTTCCTTTTATGTGCGTGCATGTGCATTTCTTTTTTGCATACAAAACTAAGAAATGGTAAGATTGGATAGGTCTTGAATAAAGTTTGCACATATGTCGTAAAAAAGTTTTATGGTCATGCACGAACATAAACACTCTCAGATACAGTGGCAACAAAGATTCCCTTACACTTCCAGGCAGACTCTCTCTCTCTCTCGCTCTCTCTCTCTCTCTCTCTCTCTCTCTCTCTCTCTCTCTCTCTCTCTCTCTCTCTCTCTCTCACACACACACACACACACACACACACACACACACACACACACACACACACATATGCCATGCCGAAATATTTCATTGATAACATTACATAATTCAGTATATACTCGTATATTCAACTGTAGACTATCCAAGTTAACGAAGCTCCTCTATTTCCTTAATGAGTTCTAGAAGCTTCGAAAAATACTTGGACATGAACCGGGTGTTCCAGTATTTTTTTTTTTTTTTTCACGTATTACTTCTTTCCTCTGACGTTTTGGTCCTAATTGTCACATAAATCATTCTCAGTAAATTCGCCCATTCAACGGCAAAAAAAAGAAGTCAAATATGAGTGAGTAACAAGAGAAAATATTATTATGAATGTTATCATTTTCGTTAAAGACTGTAGGGATCTACCAGGAGAGACAGAAAGACATCACTTCCCTTTTGGTCTCTACCAAGAGCAGGTGTGTAGTCGTATTGTTTCTTATTTGAGTTTATTTATTGATTAGGAAAATAATGTTTTGTTAAAAGAATTCTGTTATATAATTAGGATAAACTGTTTTCTTTCTGATGTTCTCCATTATGGTGATCACCTCGCGACGAGCTTACTGAGCCTGCGCACACGATAGAGGCAGGCTCATGCTGTTTGGCGATTCGCCTCTCGCTAATCACTGCGAAGCTTCCCGGACCTGACCTGAGAGTATACATCGTGGCTGGCCCATTTAATAAGCCATGGAATCCAGAATTGCCTGCCTTCCGGAATGGTTTCTGCAGGTGGAACAGGAATTCCTCCTACGCCACGACCTCACCAATCACGAAATATCAGATACTGGTGACAAACCTATCACCTGAACTCCTAACTGTCAGCGACCTCATCAACACCCTGAATACAACACACGAACTCCTCAAGGAAGCGATCCTGCAGCGAGCGGCGCCATCACCATTACATGCGTTGCATGCTCTCTTCACGACAACGTCAACCGATGGCCGTACTCCCTCGGAAATACTAGGGCATATCCAACGTACCCTCGCTCGTGCCAACACACACCTGCCTCCCGATACCCCGCACTCGATGCTCTTCACGCGCCTGCCGGCGGCGGTTCAAACTGCCCTACTAGCGTCAGAGGTCCCCATCGAACAACTAGCCTCGAAAACCGACGAAATCCTGGCTACCACACAAGTTTCAACTGTGTCCACTGTCCCGCGACACAGGTCGCCGAATTCATAACTGCCGTTCGACGGCTCTCAGCCCGCGACCGTGGACATGCCAACCGCGACCGAGACTACGCGCCTCAGTACCATCAAGCCTACAGCCACCACTACTCCTCGACTCAAGGTAGCTACTGTTACTTTCATTCCAGATCTGGTACCAGGCAGCTCACTCCAAGCGACGGGAGCTCTGACGGACATCTGTGAATATCCGACCAGGGATTTTAACATCATAAAGTCGGTTCAGAGGAATAAGTATTTTCGAATCCCGAAGTCTCGAACTTTTAACGACCCTTCAGTGACTCGGGGAAGACGTGGAACAATCACTCAGGCAGAATAGATTGGGAAAAGTTCGGGCGGCGTCGCTCCTCGGGCTCTTGCTCCTGGCCGGGAAACGGGCACTGCGGGAACTAATACCGCCGATTTCTCGCGGCCCTAGACGGCGCCTGCCATAACAACCCCCACCTACTATTTCTGGTAGACACAGGAGTGGAAGTCAGCCTCAACCCCACATCCCACTAAGACAGGTACTCACCCACTTCTCACAAGTTGGGGGCTGCCAACTGTTTACCCATCAATGTATATGGTGAACGCTCCATGACGCTCCTTTTCAGCAGTGCCCCACACCCAAAGCTGATATGGGTATTCCTGGTCGCTTATGTACAGTCAGCCAATTCTTGGAGCAGACTTCCTTGTAAATCAAGGATTCACAGTGGACCTTAAGCGGTCTCTCGTGCACCTACACCTTGTCAGCCCTGGTATGCGTCCCCCTCATCTACACAGTGCCACGCTGCCAGTGTACCTCTAGAGCTATTCTTCGTGAGTTTCCAGCACTGATAAAAACCAATCAATGTTGCAATGACATTAGTATGATAAATTTCTTCAGAAGGTTCATTCCCAGGTGTACATCCCTACTGGCTCCCTACAGTGCTTTCTCACTCCACAAGGTGAGTGAAATTTTCGAGGCTAGCAAAGTTATCTTAGCCTCGGCGACCCTCCTCAACCACCCACAGCAGGGGGCGAGGGTCATAGCCGTAGACACTTCAGACACCCCCATGGGAGCCATTCTGCAGCACAATCCAGGTAAAGGTTGGCAGCCCCTGGATTTCATTTTATAGACACTCAGCCTGCAGCAATATCGGTACAGTGCCTTTAGCTAGGAACTCCTTGCGGTTTAAACTGCCATCAAGCACTTCTGTACATATGTTGAGGGTTGAGACTTCCACATCTTGTCAGAGCATAAGCCCCTCACCTTCACCCTGCACAACAGGAGCCGTCGTTAGTCTGACATACAGCACATCTGAGGTACTAACAACCTATCCAGAATAGCGATAGCCATGATAAGTGCTAGCAACAGTCCTATCGACTACCATCTAGTTTGCAGGGGCGACCTCGTTCTTACATCCCGCCATCGTTCTGCCGGCATTTTTCCGAGGCTTACCATGCTCAGGGTATCCGTGCAACTCTGGTTCTCATCCGCAGCAAAGTCGTATGGTCTGGCATCAATAGAGACGTCCGGCAGTAAACCCGCACCTGCATCAAGTGCCAGCGCAGTAAAGTTCACTGGCACACCAAGACCCCAGCAGGTGTTCCCTGAACCAGATGGCTGCTTTGAACATGCACACCTCGACATGGGTTACAGCTACGTCCTGACGATAATTAATCAGTTTACCAGGTGGCCTGAGGCCATACCCATCCAGGATATCACCCCCACCACCATTGCCAAGACCTGACTACAGGACACCTTGTTTAAGCTCCTCAAATTTGACTTACCGTGTGTTTACTAATAACCTCACCATTTCCTCTCTACTATCTTAAAATATCGAAATTAACCCCCCCCCCCCCCTCCCATTAGCAACGATTTTGGCCCGGAGTAGGGTATGGAAGGAATGGAAGTTACATAAGGTTTTTGTGTTCCGTGTCCAAATCAGACAACTGGGTAATTCCAATGATCACAGGTATTTACTTATTTATTGAGTATAAATAAGTAAAATAACAAACCAAGATACACAGCATTTTCTTTGATATTTTTGAGCTTGTAAATGTACAGAATGATTTTGAGGACATTCATCCCACCGAAGTTAATACCATGTCATATGACTCGGACACGGAAATTCTTACCATGTCGTCCATCGACTGACCCGACTGCCTTCAAATCTTACCCATTTACAGTGAACAATTGATGAATGTACTGCTAAAAAGGCATATAAACATTTGATATACTTTTACAATAAAAAGTTATATCAAGAAACTTTCGATGTGATTCGTAAATAATGAAAATATAAATCCTTATCTGAGACATGAAATGTATCAGAAAAATACCACGCTCTGATTTCCTAGGCGGAGTGTATCAACCCGTATCAAGTTTAAGTCAAACACTTTGATACGAAGTGAAAAGATGTTTCAACTGGTTCCAATAATGTGCGCGTAATGGGCAAACATGTATCTGAGAGTTAGGGTTTTCGGAAATGTTACAAAAAAGGCTTGTATGTATGTATGTATATGTATATATTTATATTTACACATGTATACATATATATAAATATATACATGTGAATGTGTGTGCGTGACTGAGTGTGCACGCTTGTGTGTGTTTGACAATGGTTACTATCGTTGTGCATAGCAATCTAGGCTTGAATGTACAGTGGATGTACATTGATTTTCTTCATACTAAAACGAATCAAAAGGAGGTGGTAGGTGATATGAAATATACCTATAAATACAAGGGTGGTAATCATAGTAATAATTCTAGATAACTACAAACAACTAGCAAACCAGTGCCGTATCCACACGGCCTAATCCACTCCCTTAACTATGGCAAAAATAATCTAGGTATGGAAGTACCTATACACATAAGAAAACCCAAATCTCATTTCAGGCAAGCGAGATGTACTGTCCTCCCTCGAGTCCGATGTCCAGCCTCGCTCGCAGGATACTCAGCTCTACTGTGCTGAGCGATATTATCTTTGCAAAATTTTGCCTGCTAACAGTCTATGAGCAATTTGATTGGGCTCTGAGCACCCAGGATATGGAGGAAATGCCCCTCTAAATTCTTCTCATTATTGTCTATCTTCAATAGGCGTATGAGTGTCTATGTTATAACAGCAGGTATCCCTGCCGTTTTAGTAAAGTTGGATGAGTAGTTTTGCTATCAAAGGCATCCTTGAGATAAAGCCCTGGAACTGTAGCCATAGTTGTGGGCTAACATACCCGGTTTCAGCCACCTCCCTGTTGAAGTGAGGCTGCCCAGAATTTTTTGTTTTCCTTTCTTTCTTCCTTTAATAATCATGATTATCGGTATAGCCATAGCTCCCAGTCCCCAGCAGGCCTTCAGTGATCAGTTTGTGCTGAGAATCTTCCCTCCTATAAGTTCTTTCTCAACATATGGTCTCGTATATTTTATGTGGAATTAATGTTTTGTTGTTTTTAATCCTTGCCTAACTGTCCAAAGCATT
>NC_061842.1:1567182-1577182 GCF_019202785.1 Penaeus chinensis
AAATTCAAACTGGGACATTGTCAAATGGTTCACCTGATTCACAGATTCACTTGGCAGGTCACGGAAGACTTGCATGGAAGTGACCACTTTCCAATTCTTTTGGGGGAGGTGAATGGTATTCCAGCCAATGGAGTGCAGAGATGGCGACTTGAACATGCAGACTGGAATCTTTATAGATCAACTAGGTATTGCAAGGATCTGTGAATGATTTCCAGTGTGTTCAAGATGCTGTTAATCACTTCACATCACGAATTCACATTGCAGCAGAGGCATCAAGTCCCAGAGGTAGCGGGCAGTACCGTCGACCTCCGGTACCATGGTGGTCTGATGAATGCCAACAAGCTGTCAGAGGAAGAAAAGCTGCATTAAGGCAGTTGAAACGACGCCCAAGCAATGTAGAATTGACCTAGTACTAAAAGACCCAGGCCAAGGCCAGACAAGTGCTAAAGGAGGCTAGAAGGACGTCATGGACGCAGTATGTCTCCTTGATTAACTATGGAACCCCCTTAGCATGGGTATAGGCCAAGGTGTGTAAGATCGCTGGAAAGAGCACATCCATATCACCACCTGCTCTGAAGTTCTGAAACAAATGTTGCAAATGAGCTAGCAAAATCCATGGAAGAGGTCTCTTCTGGAGTATCTTCCACTGCCCAATTCTCCATTCCTCAGGCTGAAAAAGAACAATACCCCATATCGTTCTTCAGTAGAACTTCCATACAACTTGCCATTTTTGCGCAGGGAGATGGACTCTGCTTTGCAGCTCTGCCGTAAGACTGCCCCAGGAAGTGACAATATTCCATACCAAATGATATCACACTTATCGGAGAGTTCCCAAACGTTCCTGTTGGATCTATTCAATAGGATCTATAGGGAGGGCACAGTGCCATCCACATGGAAAGAAGCTATAATCATTCCTGTCCCTAAACCTGGCAAGGATGCTTCTATACCAGGGAATTATAGACCAATTTCTCTCACCAGCTGCATCTGCAAGTTGATGGAGAAAATGGTAAACTTCAGGTTGACATGGCTGCTAGAAAAGGAAAATGTGACGACCCCATATCAATATGGTTTAGAAAATTGAAATCGACCACAGATGCACTCGTGAGGATGGAAACTGCTATACAGAATTCCTTCGCACAGCGACGTCATATGTTAGCAGTCTTCTTTGACCTTAAAGAGGTTTATGATACCACTTGGAAGCATGGTATACTCATGAAGCTGTATGACATTGGTTTAAGAGGAGCATACCCTACCTTCATACAAAGCTTCCTTGCTGACAGGAAGTTTAGAGTGAAGGTGGGAAACAGTTTCTATAATCTGGAAGATCAGCTGGAAGGGGCCCCACAAGGGAGTGTCTTAGTGTGACCCTGTTTGCCATTGCTATTAACAACATGTAGTACATGTCTCATGTAGTCTGTATGTGGATGACTTTACACTGTACTGCTCAGGAGGAAACTTACAGGATGTGCAAGGACACATGCAGACTGCAATAAATCAGGTAGTGCAACGGGCAACATACTGTCATGATCAGATTTGCAAATGGACTGGCACGCACGAGCAATTATTCATATAAGAAATAAAAATGAGGAATCAAAAAAGAGATCACTGCAAAGAACGCGAGAACCATTAAGAACGATCTTATGAGACTGTGGCATTAAACAAGGGACAACTGCACTAGTTGCCCAGAAAACTAGCGAACTATAGTGGCTAATTACCGCGAAGGTGAGGATGCGCTCCTGGGGGAAGCCCGCCAGACACTCCCGAGACAGAGAGAGGGCAGGCTGGGGTTCGCCCAGGCAACACGCTGTAGCCTTATGTGTTTATGTGTTTTTTCGGATTTTTGTAACGGGCTCCCTTCGACAGTGGATTTCAACAGTGACCTGTGATCTGATATTAAAAAGGTAAAGCTAAGTATATTGGTTTGTGTATATGTACGCTGTCACTCTCCCAGTAAAACACCAGAACTCCTTTTATTTAATTTACCTTGTGTTCTTAGTTTAAGATAGAATATGAGTATGTTTACACGTAACTACGTTCGTGAGAGCTCTCGCACACACGAGCAAGCCCTCACGTAGTTACCCTTGTTCACACATACAAGTACACTTACACATACACGCATACTTGCACATACACGCACACTTATGCGTACAGGCACGCACATCTACACACGCGCGCACATGGAAGGACGCACATGCACGCACGCACACGGACGCTCGCACGCACACGCTCGCACGCACACGCTTGCACGCACACGCACTCATGCACAAGCACACATCGGCGTTTGTTTTTTCTGTTGGTTGCCTAAATCATTAGGTTTTCCTTTCGGCCAATTGCCTTGACAAATCTGGACCACAGTGCTACCACGAAATAAAAACGTAAAAAACTCGGCAGGTGACATGTGAAACGTGGCGTGTGGGCCCGTAGAGTTACATCATCTTAGTACGAGCAGAGGCTGAGATAAATGCAACTGAGCTAACCACGACAATACCATGGGTTCAAAATTTCTCCAAGCAAGACCATGGCTATGTATTTCCACAAACGAGGAAAGTTTCATCCTTCCCTCTAGTTAGAAGCAAACTCACTGCATTTTGTCCAAGAGGTAAAGTACTTGGGTCTAATTTTAAACTCAAGGCTTACATCAAACAGTTAAAGGTAAAAGCTACAAAAGTATTTGCGGGTTCTTTCACACCTATCTTGGGGTGCAGACCGCACAATGCTTCAGTGGCTTCACCGAGCACTTATTCGTAGTAAACCTATCTATGGATGTGAGGCTTATTCATCTGCATCTCCCACTATTCTCCAGAGTTTGGACTCAGTTCAGGTCTTCAACTGTGGAGTCCCTGTATGCTGAGAGTGGAGAACCACCTCTTTCATTACACAAGGACTACATGAACCTGATTTACTACGAGACTACAAAGGATTCCAGGATCTCCTACATTCGGATTTGTTTTCAACCCCCTTGAGGATAGCCGATCCTATGGTAGGAGAATGAGGAATCTTGTGAAAGATCTTAATTTAAATCTCACTAAAGTTCTGGCTGATGGAACTCCCTAATTCCCCCCTTGGACCAATCAAGTCTAGCTGGATTTAGATTTGGTCGGAATTGGGAAAGGGGAAAGATCTGAAGCAAAAATCAGAGAGATTTCTTTAAGACACTTCTAATTACCAAGGTTCATATGCAACATACACTAATGGTTCAAAATCAGAAAATGGTGTGGGCTTTGCAGCAGTGAGCAGAAGGAAGACTGCATCTGGCAGTCTTTCTCTATCAGCCTCGATCCTTGCAGCAGTCAAGATGCCTAGAGATCTGACAAACAAGGCTATTGTAATATATTGTGACTCTCATAGTGCCTTGCAAGCAATCAAGAGCTTAAACTCATCACATCCAGTGATGAGGGAGGTCCAAGATTGGCTTGCACTGATGTCAGCACATAAAAAGATAACTATGTTGGGTGCCTGCACATGTTGGTATCTGGGAATGAACGAGCTGATCGGAAGGCCAAGGCAGCTGCCGCTCAGCCCTGTGATGCTCGTTTTCCCTTCCCACACACTGACTTGAAACCCAGCATCAGTTGTCTGCATGATAAATGGAGAAAACAATGGAGGCATATTTCTAGGAACAAACTGTGAGAGATGAGAGATGACTTTGGCAGCTGGATGACCAGCATCCATCCCAACCAACAAGTAGAAATTGTATTAACAAAGCTGAGAATGGGGCACACAAGACTGGCTCATGGGCCGATGATGGCTAAAAGTGAAGCACGCTGTGAGGAATGCAAAGAGCCATTTACGGTCGCACATGTAATGGAAAGACGTGCAACATTCTCAGACCAAAGAGGAAGGTACTTGTCTCCCCCATATACACTGAAAAATGTATTGGGGGAGGACTGTGACATAGAAGGTCTCTAGGGAAACTAATATTTTCAATAAAATTTAATCATGCATAAAATTTATGCAATAAATTGATATATTTAGAGTATAATGTTTTTAATTTAAGTTTCAATATAATATTCATTGTTATTTATGTAATTTATTGATAGATTTTTAACATCTAAAATGTTTTAATATTTCAGTCTAACAAGGTGTTCGCCGATAATGACCTTAGCTGTTGATGCGGCAGATAATCGTAAATAATCAATCAAACAATCTGATTTCTTGCAGTTTGTTTTTAGAGGTATGCTTCCTCCGTTTATCACGATGACAACTTCTGATACTGGGTTTCAAGTCGGTGGGAGAAGAAAAAGAGCATGACAGGGCTGAGCGGCAGCTGCCTTGGCCTTCCGATCAGCTCGCTTATTCCCACTGATAATATGTGCTGGCATTCAACAGTTATTTTTTTACATGCTGACATCAGTGCAAGCCAATCTTGAAACTCCCTCACCACTGGATATGGTGAGTTTAAGTTCTTGCTTGCTTGCAATCTATTACAATAAAATCTTAGCATGTGACGCTGCAGTGAAGATGGAGACTACCAAAGTAAAACCACCAAATGCAATCTTCTTCCTGCTACTGCTGCAAAGCCTCACCATTTTCAGATTTCGAACCATATGAATATATTGCATCTGATCCTTGGTACTTAGAGGTGTGTTGAAGAAATCTTTCCCTGATTTCTGCTTCTGATATCTCCTTCTTCCCTCTTCCAACCAACCCCAGCTCGACGTGATAGCTCTAAGAGGGGAATTGGGGTGTTCCAACAGATAGAGCCTTGGTCAGTTTAAGATTGGGATCTTCCGAAAGATTCCTCATTCTCCTACCATCGGCTATCCTTACGGGGTTGATAATCAATATGGATGTTGAAGATTCTTTATAGTTCATGTAGCACCGGTGTAATGAAAGAGGTAGTTACAGGGTCTCTACAGGTGAAGGCCTGAAAGCCCATATACAGATTCTGAGAACTTCGTTATGGACTGAATTTAACATCTGTAGAACTGGCTGAGCTGCAGATGATTAGCCTCACAACAATAGTCAAGTTTGCTTCAATGAAGTGCCTGGTAAAGCCGCGGAAGTGTTGTATGGTCTGCACCTCAAGATAGGCGTGAAAGAACTCGCTAAATGCTATGCACTTTCATAACTTTCACTTTTAACTGTTTGCTGTGAGGCTCCCATGTGAGCCTTGAATAAAAATTTGGACCTAAGGAATTCACCTCTTGGACATATGCAGTAGTTTTGCTCCTAAATAGAGGGAAGGATGGAACTTCCCCATATTTAGAAATGCATAGCCATGGTTTTGCTTGGAGAAAATTTGAACTCATGGTATATTACCCACTGCAGAACCTGAATTATTGCAGTCTGCATGTGTCCTTGCACATCCTGAATTATTGCAGTCTGCATGTGTCCTTGCACATCCTGTACGTTTCCTCCAGAGCAGTACAGTATGAAGTCATCCACTTACAGACTACATGCGACAACATTTAGAATGACCTTTATGATGTCATTTATAGCAATGGGTAACAGGAACACACATAAGACACTCCCTTGTGGTGGGATCCCTTTCTACTGATCTTCCAGGTTATAGAAACCTTGTTCCTGCCTGCACTTAATATCAGCAAAGAAAGTATGCTTCCAAGTAGTATCACAAGCTTTTTCAAAGTCAACGAAGACTGCAAACATGTGATGTCACTGCAGTTGATCTAAAAAAAAATCCAATCTGCATGTTCAAGTCACCATCTCTGCACTCCATTGGCTGGACTACCATTCCCCTCTTTCAAAAAAATTTCAAAGTGGTTGTTTTCATATAAGTCTTCCATGATCTGCCAAGTTAAATCCAACTGTGAACCAAGTGACATACTGACAAATCAATATTGGAGAATATCCCAGTTTGAATTTGGAAATGTGTGGGTGTGTCACTGTTCAGTAAAATTGCATCTACTTTTGAGAACAAGGACTCCAAGGGTTGCACAAAGTGTCTTCCCAAAGGTGATGCCACTCATTGAAATCTCCCAAGAGTAGAAATGTACAAGTCAACTACCCAAGTATATCTTCCGAATCATCTATGTTGAGATTATGCGGAGGTTGAGTTAAGTCAACTCTCACACCCTTCAGTTGCAGTGTGAGAGGTGAGAGGTGGATGGCCTGGAAGAGAATATCTTGATGCACCATCTCTGCACCATCCATGAGGCGCATTATCAAAGGTCCATAATGGCCTTGAACTTGAAATGCTATCACGGAAATCAAACGATTTTCCCTGGTCATACACAAACTGTGTTACATGAAACTATCATATGTTGCAATTCCTATTTTGCATGAATTCCCTGACAATTCCATTGGAATATGGTATCCAGTTAACCATATTTTCATACAGTGTTTGGCAGCACCTGTGGTTAAGGCTGTCCCTTTCCATTGTCATGGGAGTACCTTTTAGAGGGTTATTTACCTGTGTAACTATTATCCACAGGCTTTCTTAGGACAGGCTCAGGATTTCTTTGCTTGGGCAAAAGCGTACTGGAGCCTTTGGTTCAGGGGCATTCTGTCTAGCAACATGTGGTGGTGGCAGTAGGAGCTGTCACCATTGAGCCCTCTGTAGCCTTGGCTGATGACTCCAAAGCCTTACTTTGGGAGGAGGAATCTCCTCACCCGTACTCCGTTTCTGGTGGAATAACTCACTAGGGGCAGTTTCAGTAATCGAGGACTTGATGCCGTACTGTAGTAGCAGAGTATGTGGTGCAAGAAGTATTGGAGGGTAGGGGATGGTGAGAAGGACAGGCTATAACTGAGGCAAAGGACTTAACTGGCTGTGCAAACAGCACACAAGCACATCACTTAGCCTCTGAAAAACTAACTTTCTCCTTGTTCCTTATCACCAATACTTTGTTTTTCGAATTCCTACCCTTTACACTGCTTTGAAGAAGTTTCATGAGCTTTGCAGTGGCAGCAGCATACTGGACCTGGACAGTTGTCATCTACTTTGACCTGTTGTACCACACTGTACATACACACTTTGTAGTCCATTTTCTCTAAGATGGCAAGAGTTGGTTCAATGCCCATAACCCTGGCGGAGGAAGCACCACATAGAGTTGGGTACATATGGCTTTACCTTGAGTTGGAACTAAGTTATCTTAACTGATTCAAATTCAAGAAGGACATTTCAAAAGTTAGAAGAGCTGGTGAAATTGTTCCAAAACATCAACTTTCTTCTTAAAACATTTTACTGCCACTGCCATAATATTCTTTAGTTCTTCTAACAGTTTCTTCTCAGAATACTTCATCAGGTCTCGTGAAAAGACAAATCCCTTGCATTGATCGAGTGTTTTGTGAGGAGAATAAAAGATTTGAGCCCCAGGAATGTCACATATCGCACGCAGACGATCACTCTTGTCTGGTGACAAAAGTTAGACTATCTCGCCATTGTCACACCTCGGGTATCTTGCGATGTACTTAAAAAATACCAAGATCCATGACTGACACACCATCAATAGTTTTCACTACAATATGTAATACCTTTATAAGATTTCCTTAATGGATTAAGGAGGATTTTTTTTCCCTACCCGAGAAGTATTCCAATTCCCATTCTTGCCCTTTAGAAGCTAGAAAGATTCCAGAGTAACGTGATGCTCCAGAGGGATTCGCTAGGGGATTGCATAGGTCGTCAGGGAGAGAATTCTTTTTAAATTTGTATAAAGTATACAAATTAGAATTCTTCATTTCCTCACCTCCCACCCAGCATGGAGTCCAAGGGGAAGCTATAGCTGGGGTACAAATACTCCCAATAGCGCAACTGGGTTGTGAGGAAATATACACAATCACAATCCACTGCTGATAGCAGTCGTGGGAACTATGCAATACCGACTAGATAGTGACTGCTTGACCCTAGTCATATTGACCAGCTGACTGACTTGACCGGGCCTTGATCAAGCCACCTGTCTAAGCTGAATAGAGGACCAAAGAAGTGTGTTGCTAGCTGCAGGGCACAGTATGCAGCATTGCTCAACTTCCAGGACACTGGTCTCCTAGCAATACGGGACGCCATATACAGCAAACGCATGGAATAGTTTTCCCTATTCCAAGATATAACGAATCAGTGGTAGGTTCACCATCCCCTCTCGTAGGCCTTGGTGCAACAGAGAGCCATTTTGTATGGGTAGCCTCTGGTCCGATTTATCAGATCATTGGGACCTCAAGCCTCCCTACCACCCGTTAGGAGTGGGGGGGGGGGGGAGAATAGATGTATATGCACCGAAGCAGAGATTCTGTTCACTCTCTCGCTAAAATGTGTAGCAGATTGTGCCATATGCTGTCTCTGTAAAACGTGATTTCATGTTATTTGATCTATTTCTCTCTTTGTTCCTTCAGAGGCTTTGAAGATCAAGTTATCAGACATATAGTAGATAATTTTCCAGAGGTCAAGTGACGAAAACAACCCACCACCATGTATCAGTTCTCCCATAACGATAATGCATGGTTAAATGTCCAGTCCCTTAGATACTGGGGAAAACGTGAACATGAAGAACCCTTTTCGAGATCAATATGAAAGAACAGTTTGTATTTTATGATTCGGGGATCATATGAAAGCTAACACGAATAAAGCAAACTAAAACAGGACACAGGTTGATAATCTCTTTGAAAAAATCTTTGAAAAAAATCTTCCACAGTTTTCCCTTTATCTAAGTAATCTAGATAACTTCGATTTAAATAAGATCTACAAACATCGAATAAAATATAATCATTATCATACGTAGAAAAGATAGAATACTATTATCATAATTTTCCTGCAAATATCCGCACATTTTAGCTTTTCAGGCTTCGCAGTACAAAAAAGGTTTAGATTTCCTACTTTTGCCACGGTGAAATTCCCATCTAGTGGTAAAGGCAAAAATGTATTGCCATTTCAGTATTATCATTGGTTTATACACCAAATAGTTATTATTGTCAACTATTATTACTATTATTATTGTTATATGTATATATATAATATATATGTGTGTGTGTGTGTTTGTGTTTGTGTTTATGCTTGTGCTTGTATGTATGTGGTGTGTGTAGTAAATATAGTAGACACCATGCAGTATCATATATATTTGCATTATTTTGTAGCAAATTCCAATATCATTCTTGGGTGTTAGGTACCATGTTTTGACAGCCAGCTGCATTGTGTTGCCACATGATCCACCTGGTATTTCTTTATTCCTTGCAGTTTGGGTAAATCACCTAATTGTTGTATTAGAATTGATAAGCATTGCTGTGAGAGTAGTTTGTCTCAGATGGAAATAGGTTATAACAGTTATGAATATTATAACATGGAAAGTGATATGCATATTCTTATACTAATATTAGTTTCCTTGCTTTGGTCTCAGATTATTTCTCTGGTGCCATTTGCAATATATAGTTAACCTTATATAACATACTCTTGTTTCTCAATTATGTGATACTTCGCTAATCCTTACAGATAGTGTGATACCCATTTTGTATTCGTGGGATTGTATTTTATTTTGTCTAACACATCCAAGATATAAGCTTCCTCTTCTTCCCTATTTATTTGGTTCTCTGCCTATTAGACTACCTCGTCCTGTGAATAAATACATCACTACACTTTGAGATTTTTCTACTCCGTCCTACTACCACACCTGCTTGCCGCTTCTTACCGTTTTCTGTAAATTACCGTTTTCTGTCTCCCTCGTGCTCTCTCAGCGTCAAATAAGTTACTATTTTCATCTCATGTTATCGAGTTAACACTCATAGGAAGCATTACTGATGTTATTGAGAAAATATGTTAATATCAGCTAATTATAATTATAGGGAAATGATGAATGATGAATCAATGATGCAATACCAGTAGAACGCAAATAAATCCTTGTATTGCTAAACTTGTCATTATTATAAATCGCTAAATCAATGAAGTCTTAAACCGAAGTGAAAGGCCCAGATTTACGTATGTCTGAAGTGATAAGAGATGTGATTAGAGATCATGAGGTCTTTGGCACATGAACTCTATTCAAGATGTTTTGATATATACTGGAAGGAGTGTCACGCAAGGCAAATGTTTCTCGGGAAAACGCAAAGGACGGGT
>NC_061842.1:1589682-1594682 GCF_019202785.1 Penaeus chinensis
AATATAATAATAAGATTTATAATAATTACAATAATGTTTATAGTTATAATGATAACAAAAATAATAACATTAACATTAATAATAATGATAATTATGATGATGATAATAACAGTAATGAAGATAATGATAACAATGATAACAATTATAATAATGATGATAATAATAAAAATGATAATAATAATAATAATAATAATAATAATAATAATAATAATAATAATAATAATAGTAATAACAATATGATACTGATAATAATAAAAAGAAAAATAATAATAATAATGCCGATAATGATGATGATGATAATAATGATAATAATGATAATAATAGTAATAATTATTAAAATAATATAATAATAATAATAATATAAAAATAATAATAATAATAATAATAATAATAATAATAATAATAATAATAATAATGATAATAACAATAATAATAACAATAATAATAATAAAATAATAATAACAAAAATAATAATAATGATAATGATAATAATAATAATAATAATAATAATAATAATAATAATAATAATAATAATAACAATAATAATAATACCAATAATAATAATAATAATAATAATAATGATAATAATCATAATAATAATAACAAAAATAATAATAATGATAATGATAATAATAATGATGATAATAATAACAATGATAATAATAATAATAATAATAATAATAATAATAATAATAATAATAATAATTATAATAATAATGATAACGATAATAATAATAACAATAATAATAATAATAACAACAACAACAACAACAACAACAACAACAACAACAATAATAATAATAATGACAATAATGAAGATAATAACAGCAATAATAATAAGAAGAAAATCAATAATGATATTAACAATAGTAATTATACTGTAATGAAAATGATGGTAAGGATAATGAAGATGATGATGATGATGATGATAATGATAATAATAATATTGATTACAATAATAATGATATCAATAATATCAAAATTGATAATAATGATGATGATAATAATAATGATAAAATAACAATAATAACAACAACAATAACGATTAGCGACGTAAAATGGTAAACTTTCCGTTTTTTGGAAAATACTATATGGATTATACTTACGTGATGGCGTCCATATACGCTTAAAATATATCTTTCGACATATTATTCCTGTGCAGTTCCAGCTGGTCATGATTAAATCACATTTGTGGTAAAGCTGTTTTACCCGGAATAAAGCCATTTAAAAACGGAAAGATTGAATAGGATCTTTTTTTCTTTTTTTCACAAAGGGCCACACACGCACATTGACTCTCGCTCATACACACGTACAGGAAATAGGAGGATGTATATCTAAAAGAGATTTTTAAAAGTCAACACACACACACGAGATCAAACAAACAAAAAAAGTGGATACGAAGATGAAAAAAATCCGGTTTCCGCGCGCCGGCACGTACAGTCGTACACCCCCTTTGCCCCTCCCCCCCCCCCCCCCCCCAACCCCCAACTCCGCCTCTCATCTCCTGTTTTTTCCATCAAGTCATCTTCATCCTTCGCTAATCGAGGCGCGCGCGGGTCATGAGCCAAGACGAAGGAAGAATTTCATGGCATAATCCGGCAAAACTTCGACAGGCATTAACCCTCCGGAGACGGTGAGACGCCTCTCTCTCTCTCTCTCAACGAACTATGTGTGTCGAGTTAGCTCCAAGAACTCGCAGCATCCCTGATCGTGTCGGGATGAAGATGCGCTCGTCTTGCCGGAGAGGAAGGGGGGGTGAGGGAGTGGGAGGGAGAGAGGGAGGGGGTCGTGCCGAAGCTGAGGAGGACGAAACTTTGTTGTCTTTGCCTTTTTTGTTTTTCTATTCTTTCTATCTTTTTCACCTTAATCTTTTTTTCTTCTTCCTTAGTAAACAAAGTCGTGTGTACTTGCGTGTCTGTGTATGAGTTTTTGTGCGCATGTGGGTATGGAAATATAAATTATGTGCGTAAATAATGGGGTTGGACAAAAATATTTCCATATATACGAGTACTTTCAGCTTTTTCTTTCGTATTTTTACATGTCTATCAGTCTATCTATCTTCCATGACACTCTGAGTCAGCAGATCTCATAGACTGTAAAGACATCTATTGTGAAGTATTATCTTGGGCAATAAATTATTGCCTTACCATACGTCGTTATGAGGGAGGGAAAGGAGAGAGAGAGAGAGAGAGAGAGAGAGAGAGAGAGAGAGAGAGAGAGGGAGGGAGGGAGGGAGGGAGAGAGAGAGAGAGAGAGGGAGGGAGGGAGGGAGGGAGAGAGAGAGAGAGAGAGAGAGAGAGAGAGAGAGAGAGAGAGAGAGAGAGAGAGAGAGAGAGAGAAAATATTCAGGATCCTTATCAGTTATTTTATTTTATTTGGTTTCATTTGGTACTTACCTAATATCAATGGCGCTTAAAAACAACCTGATTGATAACGGTCAAAGTAAACGCAAGTGCAAGACACTGAATGCTTTTGTATTCTTGTACAAGCGTGTTTTTGTGAACCCTAAGAAAGTGCATCCCTCTTCACTTAGACCATTTTTATCATTATTATTATTATCATTATCACCATCATCATTATCAATATCATTATTATTGTTATCATCATCATCATTATCATCATTAACGTTATTATCCTTATCATGACAATTATTATCATCATCATTACATTTTTTATCATTATTATTATCATTATTAGTAGTAGTAATAGAACAAAAAGTAGAAAAGAACACTGCAGTACATTCCTTGCAAGTGCAAAATTAGGAAGAGGAGCCTTTCAGCGGGAGACATCGGTAAGAGGAAAAAAGTCTTGCATTTTCTCCCGTCGCAGACCGCCCCATCATCATAGAATGTCAAGACCTCCTTCCACATGCCATGAGACGCGGGTCCTCGTCGAAATTGCCATGTGCTCGACACCGGGAGCATGCAGCTTGCCCATGCATTCTAAATAACTATGCATTGCGTCCTCCGGGGTTCCAGCCTGCTTGTCTTCGGGGTCCTCTGCTGGGGCCACGAGCAGGCGAGGTGATCAGTGAACCGTGAAACGCTTGTAGGGGATCTGGCCAGTCATCGATATTTTATCAAAGGGGCTCCTGGTGCTGTCCTTAACTACGATATAGATCACTGATGGAATAATGGTTGTCTCTGAAGGACATCCTGTATCCTATAATGGTATGTCTTTACACTTCTACTCCCATCCTTTCCAGCGAAGATCGGTGTACTTCGGGATTTTTATGCGTAGAGACCGTTGATAAGACTAACTGGATCGCAGCTGTTGGTAAATTGCCGAAAGCTTTGTTCGACTGTGTGTGTGTGTGTGTGTGTGTGTGTGTGTGTGTGTGTGTGTGTGTGTGTGTACGTGCGTGCGTGCGTCCGTGCGGGCGCGCGCGCGCGCGTGTGTGTGTGTGTGTGTGTGTGTGTGTGTGTGTGTGTGTCTGTGTGTGTGTGTGTGCGTACGTGCGTGCGTGCGTGCGTGCGTCCGTGCGTGTGTGTGTGTGTGTGTGTGTGTGTGTGTGTGTGTGTGTGTGTGTGTGTGTGTGTCTGTGTGTGTGTGCGTATGTTCGCACGTGTGTGTATGTGTGTGTGTGTGCGTATGTGTGTGTGTGTGTCTAGGTAAGCTGGTTTCGCTTAATAATCATAACGTCCTCGACACAGCGTAATGTGTTTGCGAAAAGAGCTTCCTAATGCAGGATCTTATCACGAGCCTCTTACATGCTGTTTCACAACCCGCTAGATGCTCTGCCCCGACACGTGCACTGAAGCCCAACCGTGTTAGGCAAATAAGCAAATGTTTATTGCTTCAGAGGAATATTATCCGTTGTGATACGCGAATTCCGGCGTCGCCTCCTCAGCGCTTTTATGGCAGACATTACGAAGTAAGTATTCTGAAGCAATATGGAGATGAAACGATGCAGTCTAAGGATAAAGAGATAAAATTTTAAGTGTATGCAATACCATGTCGGGAAAATATTAAATACACACACACACACACACACACACACACACACACACACACACACACACACGCACACGCACACACACACACAGAGACACACACACATACACACACACACACAGACACACACATATACACACACATACACATATTTGTGTATGTATGTGTTTGTGCACGTATTTATGTAGGTGTATATTCCTCCATATTTATACCAAAGACTTCCCAGAACAACAGTCATGATACCCCGGCAAACGTTTAATGCAAGATAAACTTATTATCTGCTGCATTGTCAACACCGCGCATGTGCATCGAAGTCTAGCGCTTGAAAAGTTGAGCCAAAGGTCATATATGCATTATATCTTTTCAGGTATATAATTCCAATATTGAAGAACAAATCTCTTCATACATTTTTAGTAATCCTGACCAAGAAATAATTGGATTTTCAATGAGTGCTGGGCTTTATTAGCTCATTAGATCAGGTTATGTGAGTACACTGTATCTGCATGTTTAAAAAAAAAAAAATGAATCAAAAAAGAAAAAAAGAAAGAAAAGAAAATAGGCAACTTCTTTGTTATTCTTTATGGAATTTATACATTTTACTTTTGTGTTTTATTATATTTTTATTTATTCATTTTTGTCTATCTATCTTTTATCTAATTTGTATTTATTCATTTTTTATCTAGTTTTTATTTTTAAATCTTTTGTTAATTTTAATTTATGAATATTTTATTCTATCTTCATTCATTCATCCTTTATCATCAAGATTACTATATATCATCAACAGTTAATTACTCAAAAGTCGTCGACATTCTACAGGTACTGGGAAGGAAAATTTGTTTACACCGTTTCCCGTAAGAACTCAAAGATACGTTTCCCCTGAAGTAAAGAAAGAGCGCCTATAACTCCTTATTTCCTGGCATCCAATCCAAACTATGTGAGGCTGCAAACTTAGACAATTTCCTCGAGTTATTCTTCGGACACAAACATTCTAAAGCCGAGTTTCGAAGACTGTTTCATGGTCTCGCAAAACTTTGGTCCACCGGTTA
>NC_061842.1:1617838-1620338 GCF_019202785.1 Penaeus chinensis
GAGAGAGAGAGAGAGAGAGAGAGAGAAATAGGAAAGGAGAGAGAGAGAGAGAGAGAGAAATAGGAAAGGAGAGAGAGAGAGAGAGAGAGAGAGAGAGAGAGAGAGAGAGAGAGAGAGAGAGAGAGAGAGAGAGAGAGAGAGAGAGAGAGAGAGAGAGAGAGAAATAGAGAAAGATAGAGAGAAATATAGAAAGATAGATTGAGATAGATAGATATTTAGATAGAGAAAGATATATATAGATAGATAGATAGTTAGATAGATAGATAGATAGATAGATAGAGAAAGATATATATATATATAGATAGATAGATAGATAGATAGATAGATAGATAGATAGATAGATATATATAGAGAGAAGGAAAGGAAGATATATAAATATAGGTAGATGAAGAGTTGGAGAGAGGAAGAGGGATAGGTAGAGAGAAAAAGAGAAAGAGGGAGAAAGAGAAGAAGAAGAAAGCGAAAGAAACGAAATGAAAACGGCAGAGAGCGAGGCAGAGCGGCGGCGAGCGGGTAGGCTGCTTCGCCATCCGTGCATTGAGTTATCTCCCTGATAATTGGCATCAGAAACAGATTGAGAAGCGGCGGGATGCTGGGGCGAAGCTGAGCGAAGATTGGATGACTAAACGAGACGGAGAAGGCGAGGTGTGTCGCTCGTCGGTTCGTATTTTGTTTGTTGGTTGTCTTTCTTTGTCCGGGACTGAGAAGAAACAACTGAAACGGAGATGGTTTTAGACAAAAAAAAAAAAAAAAAAAAAAAAGGCAGTGTAGTGAGCCTTTACGAATAACATATTTTTTTTTGTCTTTGTTTACTGTTTTTATTTGTCTTTTGGACTTCCTTTGTCCTCAACGAGAAGAAGAAACTGAAAGGGAGATGGCTTCAGAGTAAAAAAACAATATATATATATTGCAATTAATGAGCCATGCGTAGTGCAGTATTATGTATTTCTGTCATAATTTTTCTTGTTTTTGCTTATTATTATTTTTTTTTCATCTTTTGGTCTTCCTTTGTCTAGAACGAGAAGAAACAACTGAAGGCAAGATGGTTTTAGAATAGTTAAAAAAGAAAAACTAAGAAAAAACAAACAAACTATAGTGTAGTGAATTTATACGTCTAACATCTTTGTTTGCCCTTGTTTTATTATTATTTTTTTTTATCTCTATGGCTTCCTTTGTCCAGGACGAGAAGAATCAACTGAATGGGAGTCGGCTTCAGAACAAAACAACAACAACAAAATGCAGTGTAGTGAGCCCATAACGGAGTGCAGTATTATGTATTGCTGTCATCCTCGACAACACGCTTTCTACACATCCTCTGTTTTCCATGTCGCTGTTGCTATCGTTATGCTGCGTGTGTGTCTGCTTGTCTCTCTGTCTTTCTGGCTGTCTCCGTGTTCGTCTCTCTCTCTTTTTTCTTCTCATCTCCTCTTCCCTTTCTCTAAATGTCGCTTTCCCTCTCTCGCGGGTCGTATTGTGTTTAAAGAGAAGGTTAAATGGAAGTCTTCTTCGTTCGGCATCTTTCACCAACGAACGTATATGTTCGCTACTGAACGATACTTATGATGGTGATGATGATGATGGTAATGATAATGATAATGATAATGATAATGATAATGATAATGATTAACTATGATAATGATAATGATAATGATAATGATAATAATAGTGATAATAACAATAATAACAAAATAACAACAACAGTAAGAGTAATGATAATAATAGTAATAATAATAATAATCTTAATATGATAATAATGGTAAGGGCGGGTCTGGCCTCTCGGTGCCCCGCCCTCAGGAGCACAAAGGCGCCCTAAGAGGAGAAGAGGGTTTCTAGACGAGCAGGGGAACGGACACAGAACAGCTTGCTTTTGTTATTCGTATGTTGCTGTCCATATTTTCATTACTGTCATTTTATTTTTATCATAATTATCATCATTGTTTTCATTGTCATTATTATTATCTTTACTACTACTACTACTACTACTACTATTACTACTACTACTACTACTACTACTACTGCTGCTGCTGCTACTTCTACTACTACTGCTACCACAACGAATATTACTACTACAACTACAATTAATATTACTATCATTGCTGTCATCATTAATATCATTGTTGCTAATAACCATTATCATTACCCTCATTATTTTCATCATTATCATCATTATTACTATTATTGTTATTGTATTAATATCATTATGAGTATCATCCTATAATTGTCGCTGTCAAGATATATTACAAGTGTCTTTACTATTATACCATTATATTTGACGATATTAAACCACCACACTGTACTTAATTGTAAATGCAGTTTTCTCAGGATTTTCCTTTATCAACAAATTCTAATTTTCGTTGAAGTTAAAACAGTTTTAGCTTTGAATATGTTTATCCAACACACCAATCACCATTATCCTTTATGGCTATAATCTCCCTTTGTTTTTTAAACTAAAGTCTAAACCGCACATTGGAATTACCGCAACGGGGCTGTAAGCAAGAAC
>NC_061842.1:1635338-1640338 GCF_019202785.1 Penaeus chinensis
GGATTTAAAAACTCTTTTTAGAAAAGAACACTTTGAACAGTTCCTACAAAGCATAAACAATAACACCTCAATGTCTGAGGTCTGGAAAAAAATTAATCGACTCTCAGGCAAAAGAACTAACACCCCGCAATTCCATAGTCCTCTTGCACAAGCAGACATGCTCCTTAGTCAATGGGCTGGAGCGTCCAAATTGAGCTCACTTCCCACAAATATTCAGAACCACCTTAGTCAGTCTAAAATTGCACGTAAATTTGCCATTGAGATTGGATGTTCTGAGACAGACCCTTCAGACTTTGCTGAGATTACTGAGTGGGAGCTGAACAATGCACTGTTCAAAGGAAAAGCGTCTGCACCAGGTGAAGATGGAATTACCTATAGTGTCCTCCGCCTTATAGCTCAGGTACCTGGTAATCCCCTTTTGCACCTGTGCAGGTTAAGTTTGTCAGAAGGTATTCTGCCTGGCCTCTGGACGCGCAGTCTAATCATCCCTATACCGAAACCAAACACTGATAAATACCGCCCAATCTCACTAACCTCATGTGTATGCAAAGTTCTAGAAAGGATAATTTTGAACAGACTCAGGTACAGGTTGCAAGGTAAATTATCTCACAGACTGTACGGATTCATAACGGGACGTAGCACACAACATTGCTTTGCAGAGTACTACTCAAACTCTAATCCAGGGAAGCACACTGTTTTTCTTGACCTTAAGTCAGCTTTTGACATTGCAAACAGAGAAATTATCCTAGAACAATTAGTAAGCTTTGGCATCCGGGGTAAATTATTGAGCTGGATTAGAATGTATCTTTCGAACAGATCTGCAAGTGTCTTGTTCAGGGGAGTGAGAAGTTCCACCACACAATCTTTTGAACTTGGGACGCCACAGGGAGGAGTTCTCAGCCCTATGTTGTTCAATGTCCTCATGCACAAGCTGGTGGCAGATATTCCACTTGGGGATGGTGAATCCATTATATGCTATGCTGATGACATATGTGTCAAAGCATCATCACAAGAGAGGATGCAAATAATTCTCGACAAACTCACAACTAGGGCTCATGAGTGTGGATTAGTCATATCCACTGAGAAAACAATGGCTCTCAATCCATGTATCATACCCCTACCCACTTTTCGCATAGGTGACCAAGAGCTTGACATGTGTCATAAATATAAATATCTCGGGGTGAACATAAATGATGCAGACCTGATCCCTTCCCTGAAAAAGAGACTCTGGGAGAGACTGAAACCGTTGAAAGTTCTTGTTGGAAGAGAACATGGCATCAATGTTAAGCTCGCTAGACTGTTTTACTTGGCTTTTATAAGATCAGTTGTAGACTACCATGCACTGCACTTGTTGCAATGTAAGGAATCAGAAATAAATAGCTTGGAGGTAGTGCAAAATGAAGCCATGAGGATTATCCTCGGCGCCCCGAGAACAGCAAGGATAGTAAACATGAGGTCGGAACTTAACCTACCATCCATCTCTGATAGAATAATATTTATTTCCACTATATTTGGGGTCAAAGCTCTGAGGGAACCCTTGTATCTTTCAAACTTCCAAAAACAAATGCAGCATAAAATCACGCAAGCAGACGTGACTAATCACACACACGCGCGCCCTCTAATACACAAAATCTCCATGAACATTACAAAGCTCAATGTCCCAATTAGTAAAATACCACAGGGTCGATCCATTCCACCATGGAAAAATTCAAAATTGATCGTGCACCTTACGTGTCTACCACAAAAAAACAGTGTACATAATTGCGTGTTACAACAAATTGCATTAGCAACGGTGAAGGAACACACAGAGTCTATGGGCGATGATGTATACGAGTGTTACGTTGACGGATCCGTACAGTCTGGATACAAAGCTGGTTGTGCTTGTACTGTATACAAAAATGGCCTACTAAAACATCAAGTTAATATGAGAGTGCAAAATTGGGCCAGCACTACACAAACGGAGCTGGCAGGTATACTCCTTGCAACGGAATTCGTAATGTCTCGGGGCTCTGGAGTAGTTTTCTGTGACTCTCAGAGTGCTCTTCGGACACTAAATTCTTTCAAAGCAGGTGGCGATGAGGAAATTGTGAGTTGCATTAAGCGTAACGTAACTTGTGCAATAGAGCGTAATTTTAACATTCAATTTGTATGGATACCATCTCATGTTGGCATAAGCAAGCACGACCACGTCGACAAATTGGCGAAGGAAGCCTGTAGCAAAGATACTGTGAACATAGATCTTGGGATGCCTCTTGCTAGGGTTGCACATATATTGAAAAGTTCTCATAAGGAAGAACTAGTAGATCTGACAAACACTCAAAGGCCTGAAAGCTGTACCATAAGGCACTACGATCAGTATAGAGATAGCAAGCCCTCCTATGGGTGGCACCGAAGTCAAACCAGACAATGTGACGTGGTTATTGCCAGAATACGTTTAGGTTACAGAATGTATTGGCAACTGCACGGTGCAAAAAGTGCAGATGAAACTAAATGTAGACTGTGTAACGAAGAAAACAAGCGAACGCTTGAGCATTATATCTCGGAATGTCATGTGATACAGCCTTTCAGACCACCTAACATGAGGTATAAAGAACTATGTGAATATTTCATTTCATCTGATACATTGGAAGATATACTCGTATTATATCCTAAATTTACTATGTAAAACTGCCGTAAACAAAAAACACAGTGTTATGTAAACACGGCAAGATCATATCAACGTATTATTTTTGTATGATGTATGACATGTTTCTATACTACCATGTACAATTACAGTAGTCACAGACTATTGTACTGTGTTAGATGTATGTAAAACTGTAATCATGATTGCCCACGCCTGAGCAGATAGCCAGGGTGGTAAATAAACTTACTTAACTTAACTTAACTTCCCTGAATAAGTATATCCAGGATATGATTATATGGGCACGACCAATGAAGACGTAAAAAAAAGAAAGAGAAAGAAAGAAAAAAAGAAAGAAAAAAATTGGAGTATGCAGGAAAATAAAAAGAACTTGAAAGGTGATAATAATAACAATAATGATAACACGTATAATAATAGTCACAATTAATATCGTCATTTATTATTGTGATGTTCATTCTTATTAGTATTACAATTATTATCAATATCATTAGTTTTATCATTATTATGGTTATTCTTATTATCATTCTTACTTTCATTGTCCTTGTCATTATTATTATCATTATTATTATTATTATTTTTAATACAAATTCTGAAAATGATAATGATAACAACACTAACAATAAAAGTAGTAATAGCAGTAATGAAAGGAATAAAAATTATAAATAAAGTATTGATAATAATAACAATAATAATTCTAATAATAATGATAATAAATAAAATTATTGAAAATGATAGTAGTAATAACAAGAAAACAACAACAACAATAATAATAATGATAATAATAATAATAATAATAATAATAAATTATAATGATAATAACTGCAACAACGACAGCATCAACAATAATGAAAAAATGTCAATGATAATAACAAAAATCATTATTTTCTATCATTATCATTCTTGTTATCATTAATATCATATTACCAGGAGGAACGGCATACCAACTCTACGGGAAGCAGATGCCAGGTTTCAGTAAGTTTTCTTGGATAAATGTATCCAGGTTATATATATACTAGAACGACCAATGAAAATGAAAGACGCGAAATGAAGAAATAAATAAAGAAAGAAAGAAAAAAATATGCCAGAAAATAAATAGAACTTAAGAGGCGAGAATAATAACAACAATGATAACACGTTTGACAACAATATCAATTATTATCGTCATTCATTGTTATTACTGTTACCATAATTATCATTATCTTTATCATTATTATAAGCATTATTGCCATAATCATCATTCTTGTTATTATCATTATTGTTATCAGCATTATTATTATCATTATTATTATTATTATTATTATCATTTTTAAAATTATTATTATTATAATTATTATTATTATTATTGTTAATATTATTATTACTTTTATTATTGTTATTATTATTATTATCATTATCATTCTTATCATCATTCTTATTGTCATTATCAATATCATTATGATTATCATTATTGTTTTGTTACATTTATTTTTATTAATATTATTACTATTTATAATGATAACAATTATGATAATAATTATAATAATAACAATGTAATTATGATGATAACAATAATGATAATAATGATATAATGATAATGATATTGATAATAATAATAGTAATAAAAATGATAATGATATCAATGATAACAACAATAATATTAGTGGTAATAGCAGTAGTAAGAAAAATGAAAATGACAAATAAAGAAATTAATGATAATAAATGATGATGATGATGAAAATAATAATAATAATAATGATAATAATAATAATAACAATAACAATAATAATGATAATAATGATTATAATAATATTGATAATGATAATAATAATAATAATAAATAATTATGATAATAATAATAAATAATGATATGAATAAAAATAATGATAAAAGTAATAATAACAATAATTATAATAATGATTATAATATTGATAATAATAATAATGATAATAATAATAATAATAATAATAATAATAATGATAATAATAATGATAATAATAATAATTATAATAATAGAACACAACACCAATAATAATAATAATAATAATAATAATAATAATAATAATAATAATAATAATAATAATAATAATGATAATAATGATAATAATAATAATAATAATAATAATGATAATGATAAAAACAACAATAATAATAATAACTACAACACCAATAATTACAATAATAACAAGAAGAATGATAATAATAGTAATAATAATAATAATAATAATAACAACAACAACAACAACAACAACAATAACAGCAATGATAATAATAATAATAATAATAATAATAATAATAATAATAATAATAATAAACTAATGATAATAATGAAAATGAAAATAATAACAATAATATTAATGAAAAAATTGAATAAACTAATGGT
>NC_061842.1:1655338-1680338 GCF_019202785.1 Penaeus chinensis
TCTAAGTGCTGTAATCTTAATATATATTTAAAAAAAAAAAACACGGTCCACGGCACGGTACATATGTACACATGGTGTGTGTACATATGCATGCATACATGCATACATGTAAACATACATACATACATACATACATACATACATACATACATACATACATACATACATACATACATACATACATACATACATAAATACATACATACATCGTTTATACAAACATACATATATGTATACATACAAACATACATAAACTGACATAGATATATTGTACACATTGTACGGAAGAAATCAAAGTATTTACTGATTTAGTAGTATTCAGTACTTAGCATCGGAACCAGGGATAAACAAACACACTTCAGACTGCTCAGCATGGGACTGATTCGCAGCAGCCTCCGTCCCTTGTGTGCTGAGCCTCTGTTCGATTTCGTGGCATAATTAGAGTGTTGAGTATGATGTGGTAAGCTTCTAGTTTCCTTTGAATATTACCTGACGCTGCAATCGAGATCGGTTCTGCAACGGCTTTCAACTCTGCAGCGGCCTGGTCGAGTGGGAGTAAGGAGCGTAGGTGAAGATTACAGGGGGAAAAAATCAGTTGAAGTCCATCGTTTTCATTATAATCTTTACTGAGTGTTATAGTTGAGAATTCAATACAAGCGAAAAGTGGCAGCTGTACTAGCAGTAATTTTGATGGTTGTGGAGGTAGAAGAAGTTATAGTAGCAGCAGCATCAAGAGCAGTAGTTGTAGTAGTAGTAATAGTAGCAGTACTAGCAACAGTATTAGAAGATTATAAGCAGCAGCAGTGTAGTATTAGCATTGTCATTATTAGTAGGGCTACCACCACCACCACTACTACTTCTACTACTACTAAACGCGGTTGAAACAACAACAGGACATATTCAGAAACTTATGGCGCGGCGAGAGAGATACAGACAAATAGACAGACAGACAGAGAGAGAGAGAGAGAGAGAGAGAGATAGATAGATAGATAGATAGATAGATAGATAGATAGATAGAGAGAGAGAGAGAGAGAGAGAGAGAGAGAGAGAGAGAGAGAGAGAGACAGAGAGAGAATGAAAGCAGTATAATATAATACGCATGGTCTAGGTTAAGCAATAAACGGAGGCTTAGGCAAGGCCATATAGGAAGGATTGGAAGCTCTTTTATATTCCTTTCGCTTAAAGTAGTAAAATTAGCGTTAATAGCAACAACAGCAATAATAGGAGTAATAGTAGTAGCAATGATAGTGGTACTGACAATCGTAGCGGTAGTACTATAGTAGCAGTAGTAGTAGTAGAAGTAGCAGTAGCAGCACTAGTGGGACTAGGAGTAGTAGTAGTAATAGCGGTAGTAATAGCAAGATGTGAGGCTTGCTTTGTATTCGACATAACAAGTTAGAACAACCACGGCGTTGTAAGAAATCTGCCGCGGTGGCACATCGGAGCCAACCCCATTAAAGAGGCGCCATGTCATCGGCAGCCCATGGAAATAAAAAGAGAGGGTATATTCCGAAAGAATAATAAACCCCCCCCCCCCAGATTACACTATTTCCGCGCCAATGATATTTATAACATCCAGCGAAATGGGGTCCTCGAGTACAGCAACCTCGGAACTCTAGAGGTGGAAGAGCTGTTGCCTGCAAATTTTCTACCTCCTTGCACCTGCTCTACTGCTCGAGCGACGTCACCCAGCTGAATGCAGCGTGTAATTCAGTGTAATAAACAGACTCCGGGTAAAGGAATGAATGGCGACGTAAGAATGGGTCTAAAGATAATATTGGAGACCATTAAGAAGACGCAGCCATGATCATTTACACCAGCGTGTGTTCTAGTGAGAAAACTGTATCAAAAATATAAAGGAAGATGGATAGATTGGAAGAAAGAGAGAAAACGAGAGAGATGAAAAGAACGGTAGAAAGAAAGAAGAGAAACGTAAGAAAGCGAGAAAAAAATAGGAAAAAAATTGACAGAAAAACAAAGTGGAAAGATGGAGAGAGAGGGAAAAAAAAGAATACAAACAAGAAAGAACACACAAAAACAAAGAAAGAAACAGAGAAACGCAGAAAGAAAATACAGAAGCGAAACACCCAATACGAAAAACAAGAATGCCTCTTGACAAAAATCACAGACGACATCGTATTCACAAGGGTCCGCGCCCACTCATGCCCCGTCCCTGAAAAGAAGGAGGAGAAGAAGAAGAAGAAGGAGAAGAAGAAGAAGAAGAAGAAGAAGAAGAAGAAGAAGAAGAAGAAGAAGAAGAAGAAGAAGAAGAAGAAAAAGAAAAAGATAAAGAAAAAAAGAAGATAAAGAAGAAGAAGAAGAAGAAGAAGAAGAAGAAGATAAAGAAAAAAAAGACAAAGAAGAAGAAGAAGAAGAAGAAGAAGAAGAAGAAGAAGAAGAAGGAGAAGAAGAAGATGATGATGATGATAAGGAAGAAGAAGATGATAAAGAAGAAGTGATGATGATAAAGAAGGAGAAGAGGAGGGAGGAGAAAAAGAAGAAGAAGAAGAAGAAGATAAAGAAGAAGAAGAAGAAGAAGAAGAAGACGAAGAAGAAGAAGAAGAAGAAGAAGATAAAGAAGAAGAAGAAGAAGAAGAAGAAGACGAAGAAGAAGAAGAAGATAGTGATAAAGAAGAAGAAGAAGATGGTGATAAAGAAGAAGAAGAAGAAGAAGACAAAGAAGAAAAAGAAAGAAAGAAAGAAAAAAAGGAATCACTTAACGGATAAAAACGCAGCCACTGAAGTGTCAAATGATCTTACATGACCCGAAGATGACGTGGGGCTGGAAGAGAGAGAGAGAGGGGGGGGGGGGGGAGAGATAGACAGACAGATAGATAGATACATTTATATTGATAGATAGATAGATAGTGGAGAGAGAGAGGGGGATAGACAGACAGATAGATATATAGATAAATAGATATATAGATAGATAGATAGATAGATAGCGAGAGAGAGAGAGAGAGAGAGAGAGAGAGAGAGAGAGAGAGAGAGAGAGAGAGAGAGAGAGAGAGAGAGAGAGAGAGAGAGAGAGAGAGAGAGAGAGAGAAGAGAGAGAGAAAAGAAAAAAAGAAGGAGGAAGAATAAAAGAGGAAGATTAGGAAGGATGAGGAGGATAGAAAAATAAGGAGTAGAGGTAAAAAAGGAGGAATAAGAAGGATGGATAGGATGAGAAAGAGGCAACAAAAAGGAGAAAGAAAAGCGAGAGAGAAAGAGGTCAGTGGAGAAATAGAAAATAAAAAAGGAATTATGTAAAAAGGAAGATAGAAGACGAGAGAAAGTGAGACACATGGGAGAACGGGAAGAGGAGAAGGGGGAAGAAGAAAGAAGAAAGAGCAAAGGAAGATAAAAAGAAGAAGGAAAAAGGGCAAAGAGGAGGGAGAACGAGAGAGATCAAGAAACAGGGAAACAGGAGGAAGAAGGAGGAAACACAAAGGAGGAGGAGGAAAAAAGGAGGAAAGACCGAGGATGGGGGAACTGGGAAGAGAAAATAAAAAAAAGGAGAAAGCGAGACAAGAGGAAAGGAAGACAAATTAGTAGAAACAAAAAAACGAAAAACAAAAAACAAAACGAAGAAAATATAAAAATCAAGAGAAACAAAAATACAAACAAACAACCCCCCCCCCCTAAAAAAAAGGGAAAGAAGAATAGACAAAAGAGAGGAAAAGAAATAAGAAAGGGAAATGAAGAAGTACAGAAAGTGTGAAGGTCGCGTTACACGAGCGTGAAAGTCCGAGATATTCCCCGAGGAGCGAGATTAAGTTCCTCGAAAGAGAGAGAGAAAAAGACATTCAGCTCGGGAGATTTTTTTTTTCTTTTTTTTTCATATCTAGGCTCTGTTTGTCTGTGTTTGTGTGTGTGAACATTAGAAGAACACGTGTTATATCTTACTCTTTAAGTGCTTACTGGTCTGTTTCGATATCATTAGCATCATCATCATAATCATCATCATCATCATCATTACTGGTACCATTATTATCCTTAGCACTACTGTACTCGTATTGTCATTATTATCATTATCGTTATTATTATCATTATTGTTATCATCTTTATCACTATTACTGCTATTATTATTATTGTTACCATTATCAATAATAATTATGATAATAGTTATTTTTATTATAAATATTATTATTGTTATCATTATTATTATTATCCTTATCCTTATTATTATCATTATTATTATCATCATTAATAATAATAGTAAAAATAATTATTATCATTATCATCATTGTTATTATTATCATTATCAGTATTATCATTAATAGTATCATTGTCGTCATCATCTTCTTTCTTCTTATTATTATAATAATCATTATTACTATCATCATTGTCATTATTATTATTGTCATTCTTCTTCTTCTTCTTCTTCTTCTTCTTCTTCTTCTTCTTCTTATTTTATTATTATCATTATTATTATTATCATTATTATTATTATCAGTATTATTATAATTAACATTATCATTACCATTACAGCCTTACTATTATTACCTTTATTATCATCATTATGATTATAGTTCATGTCATCATCATGATTATTGTAAATAAATTGTTCAGCAAATACAATATACTATTTGGCGTAATTAAAATGATGGAGTATATCATATTAAAAACGTTCGATAAAGTACTTTTCTGAATTTATGTGTTTTAATATTTAATCAGTAACTAATATACCTGTGATTCCTGATATCCAATTGATATTTCTATAATGTTTGATAGTCAACGTGTCCAGTAACGTTACCATGTCATTGGATTTAACTTAAACTTTGAACAAATAATTAGAGAAAAAATATTTTTTTTTAGATTATCTTGAGGAATTTCAATTTGTATGAAAACAGTATTTTGGTAAAAGAATGAAAAAGGAGGGTGGCGAGAGCATGTAGAAAATGATAGAAAAAGAAAAAATATTAGAAGAGAATGGGAGAGAACGAAGAAAGGAGAAAGAGAGAGGGTTTCAAATACATTAAGCAAATAATGAAAAATGTTGAATGCTTCATTTTCAGCATGGCGTGATGTACGAAAAACTGAAAGCGTAAAAAAAAGGGAAAAAATGTAATGATGATGAGACAATGTAATGTAATTTTAAATTTGGGTTTAATAATAATAACAGTAATATTAAAAATATAAATTTTAATACCAAAAATTGAAAACCACAAATAACAATGAAAAATAATAATATGGATAAAAAACGTTAATAAAAAGTACATTTAATTTTTTATCTTTAAATTTGTATTCACTATGTCATGATGGAAACGGAACAGCTTGTAGTATTACGGTAAGGCTCATGTGTAGATAATAACTCACGCGAGCATTTTAGGTTTAGATTTTTTGTTTTACTTACCTCTAACTAAGACGTAAAGATGTACTTGAATAATGATAATGTAATAATTTTTTTAACAATATATTTTTTCCTTACATAGAACTTTTTTTTTATTGTTAATCCACTGCCTGTGTATATCCTTTGCCTAACTTAAATATATTATAAAATGCAAACATTATTACATACTAGTGTTCCGATGATCATAAAAGTTCAAATGGCAAAATCCACAAAGAAAAACATACATATATTAAGACTTTTGAAAAACCACCTCATGGAACTGTAGCATTTGTAAGTGACACGAAGAATACAAATATCGCGCTACGACTCACTCTGAAATTGTGCGCTTCGGACTGGCAAACAGAACTCTGATATCTACGCGTTATGTGTGTGAGTTATACATACAATTGCTTATCGTTCTAAGTGCTGTAATCTTAATATATATTAAAAAAAAACAAACACGGTACACGGCACGGTACATATGTACACATGGTGTGTGTACATATGCATGCATACATGCATACATGTAAACATACATACATACATACATACATACATACATACATACATACATACATACATACATACATACATACATACATACATACATAAATACATACATACATCGTTTATACAAACATACATATATGTATACATACAAACATACATAAACTGACATAGATATATTGTACACATTGTACGGAAGAAATCAAAGTATTTACTGATTTAGTAGTATTCAGTACTTAGCATCGGAACCAGGGATAAACAAACACACTTCAGACTGCTCAGCATGGGACTGATTCGCAGCAGCCTCCGTCCCTTGTGTGCTGAGCCTCTGTTCGATTTCGTGGCATAATTAGAGTGTTGAGTATGATGTGGTAAGCTTCTAGTTTCCTTTGAATATTACCTGACGCTGCAATCGAGATCGGTTCTGCAACGGCTTTCAACTCTGCAGCGGCCTGGTCGAGTGGGAGTAAGGAGCGTAGGTGAAGATTACAGGGGGAAAAAATCAGTTGAAGTCCATCGTTTTCATTATAATCTTTACTGAGTGTTATAGTTGAGAATTCAATACAAGCGAAAAGTGGCAGCTGTACTAGCAGTAATTTTGATGGTTGTGGAGGTAGAAGAAGTTATAGTAGCAGCAGCATCAAGAGCAGTAGTTGTAGTAGTAGTAATAGTAGCAGTACTAGCAACAGTATTAGAAGATTATAAGCAGCAGCAGTGTAGTATTAGCATTGTCATTATTAGTAGGGCTACCACCACCACCACTACTACTTCTACTACTACTAAACGCGGTTGAAACAACAACAGGACATATTCAGAAACTTATGGCGCGGCGAGAGAGATACAGACAAATAGACAGACAGACAGAGAGAGAGAGAGAGAGAGAGAGAGATAGATAGATAGATAGATAGATAGATAGATAGATAGATAGAGAGAGAGAGAGAGAGAGAGAGAGAGAGAGAGAGAGAGAGAGACAGAGAGAGAAAGAAAGCAGTATAATATAATGCGCATGGTCTAGGTTAAGCAATAAACGGAGGCTTAGGCAAGGCCATATAGGAAGGATTGGAAGCTCTTTTATATTCCTTTCGCTTAAAGTAGTAAAACTAGCGTTAATAGCAACAACAGCAATAATAGGAGTAATAGTAGTAGCAATGATAGTGGTACTGACAATCGTAGCGGTAGTACTATAGTAGCAGTAGTAGTAGTAGAAGTAGCAGTAGCAGCACTAGTGGGACTAGGAGTAGTAGTAGTAATAGCGGTAGTAATAGCAAGATGTGAGGCTTGCTTTGTATTCGACATAACAAGTTAGAACAACCACGGCGTTGTAAGAAATCTGCCGCGGTGGCACATCGGAGCCAACCCCATTAAAGAGGCGCCATGTCATCGGCAGCCCATGGAAATAAAAAGAGAGGGTATATTCCGAAAGAATAAAAAAAAAAAAAACCCAGATTACACTATTTCCGCGCCAATGATATTTATAACATCCAGCGAAATGGGGTCCTCGAGTACAGCAACCTCGGAACTCTAGAGGTGGAAGAGCTGTTGCCTGCAAATTTTCTGCCTCCTTGCACCTGCTCTACTGCTCGAGCGACGTCACCCAGCTGAATGCAGCGTGTAATTCAGTGTAATAAACAGACTCCGGGTAAAGGAATGAATGGCGACGTAAGAATGGGTCTAAAGATAATATTGGAGACCATTAAGAAGACGCAGCCATGATCATTTACACCAGCGTGTGTTCTAGTGAGAAAACTGTATCAAAAATATAAAGGAAGATGGATAGATTGGAAGAAAGAGAGAACACGAGAGAGATGAAAAGAACGGTAGAAAGAAAGAAGAGAAACGTAAGAAAGCGAGAAAAAAATAGGAAAAAAATTGACAGAAAAACAAACTGGAAAGATGGAGAGAGAGGGAAAAAAAAGAATACAAACAAGAAAGAACACACAAAAACAAAGAAAGAAACAGAGAAACGCAGAAAGAAAATACAGAAGCGAAACACCCAATACGAAAAACAAGAATGCCTCTTGACAAAAATCACAGACGACATCGTATTCACAAGGGTCCGCGCCCCCTCATGCCCCGTCCCTGAAAAGAAGGAGGAGAAGAAGAAGAAGAAGATGAAGAAGAAGAAGAAGAAGAAGAAGAAGAAGAAGAAGAAGAAGAAGAAGAAGAAGAAGAAGAAGAAGAAGAAGAAGAAGAAGAAGAAGAAGAAGAAAAAGAAAAAGATAAAGAAAAAAAGAAGATAAAGAAGAAGAAGAAGAAGAAGAAGAAGAAGATAAAGAAAAAAAAGACAAAGAAGAAGAAGAAGAAGAAGAAGAAGAAGAAGAAGAAGGAGAAGAAGAAGATGATGATGATGATAAGGAAGAAGAAGATGATAAAGAAGAAGTGATGATGATAAAGAAGGAGAAGAGGAGGGAGGAGAAAAAGAAGAAGAAGAAGAAGAAGAAGATAAAGAAGAAGAAGAAGAAGAAGAAGAAGACGAAGAAGAAGAAGAAGATAGTGATAAAGAAGAAGAAGAAGATGGTGATAAAGAAGAAGAAGAAGAAGAAGACAAAGAAGAAAAAGAAAGAAAGAAAGAAAAAAAGGAATCACTTAACGGATAAAAACGCAGCCACTGAAGTGTCAAATGATCTTACATGACCCGAAGATGACGTGGGGCTGGAAGAGAGAGAGAGAGAGAGGGGGGGGGGGGGGAGAGATAGACAGACAGATAGATAGATACATTTATATTGATAGATAGATAGATAGTGGAGAGAGAGAGGGGGATAGACAGACAGATAGATATATAGATAAATAGATATATAGATAGATAGATAGATAGATAGCGAGAGAGAGAGAGAGAGAGAGAGAGAGAGAGAGAGAGAGAGAGAGAGAGAGAGAGAGAGAGAGAGAGAGAGAGAGAGAGAGAGAAAGAGAGAGAGAGAGAGAAGAGAGAGAGAAAAGAAAAAAAGAAGGAGGAAGAATAAAAGAGGAAGATTAGGAAGGATGAGGAGGATAGAAAAAAAAGGAGTAGAGGTAAAAAAGGAGGAATAAGAAGGATGGATAGGATGAGAAAGAGGCAACAAAAAGGAGAAAGAAAAGCGAGAGAGAAAGAGGTCAGTGGAGAAATAGAAAATAAAAAAGGAATTATGTAAAAAGGAAGATAGAAGACGAGAGAAAGTGAGACACATGGGAGAACGGGAAGAGGAGAAGGGGGAAGAAGAAAGAAGAAAGAGCAAAGGAAGATAAAAAGAAGAAGGAAAAAGGGCAAAGAGGGAGGGAGAACGAGAGAGATCAAGAAACAGGGAAACAGGAGGAAGAAGGAGGAAACACAAAGGAGGAGGAGGAAAAAAGGAGGAAAGACCGAGGATGGGGGAACTGGGAAGAGAAAATAAAAAAAGGAGAAAGCGAGACAAGAGGAAAGGAAGACAAATTAGTAGAAACAAAAAAACGAAAAACAAAAAACAAAACGAAGAAAATATAAAAATCAAGAGAAACAAAAATACAAACAAACAACCCCCCCCCCTAAAAAAAAGGGAAAGAAGAATAGACAAAAGAGAGGAAAAGAAATAAGAAAGGGAAATGAAGAAGTACAGAAAGTGTGAAGGTCGCGTTACACGAGCGTGAAAGTCCGAGATATTCCCTGAGGAGCGAGATTAAGTTCCTCGAAAGAAAGAGAGAAAAAGACATTCAGCTCGGGAGATTTTTTTTTTCTTTTTTTTTCATATCTAGGCTCTGTTTGTCTGTGTTTGTGTGTGTGAACATTAGAAGAACACGTGTTATATCTTACTCTTTAAGTGCTTACTGGTCTGTTTCGATATCATTAGCATCATCATCATTATCATCATCATCATCATCATTACTGGTACCATTATTATCCTTAGCACTACTGTACTCGTATTGTCATTATTATCATTATCGTTATTATTATCATTATTGTTATCATCTTTATCACTATTACTGCTATTATTATTATTGTTACCATTATCAATAATAATTATGATAATAGTTATTTTTATTATAAATATTATTATTGTTATCATTATTATTATTATCCTTATCCTTATTATTATCATTATTATTATCATCATTAATAATAATAGTAAAAATAATTATTATCATTATCATCATTGTTATTATTATCATTATCAGTATTATCATTAATAGTATCATTGTCGTCATCATCTTCTTTCTTCTTATTATTATAATAATCATTATTACTATCATCATTGTCATTATTATTATTGTCATTCTTCTTCTTCTTCTTCTTCTTCTTCTTCTTCTTCTTCTTCTTTTATTATTATCATTATTATTATTATCATTATTATTATTATCAGTATTATTATAATTAACATTATCATTACCATTACAGCCTTACTATTATTACCTTTATTATCATCATTATGATTATAGTTCATGTCATCATCATGATTATTGTAAATAAATTGTTCAGCAAATACAATATACTATTTGGCGTAATTAAAATGATAGAGTATATCATATTAAAAACGTTCGATAAAGTACTTTTCTGAATTTATGTGTTTTAATATTTAATCAGTAACTAATATACCTGTGATTCCTGATATCCAATTGATATTTCTATAATGTTTGATAGTCAACGTGTCCAGTAACGTTACCATGTCATTGGATTTAACTTAAACTTTGAACAAATAATTAGAGAAAAAATTTTTTTTTTTAGATTATCTTGAGGAATTTCAATTTGTATGAAAACAGTATTTTGGTAAAAGAATGAAAAAGGAGGGTGGCGAGAGCATGTAGAAAATGATAGAAAAAGAAAAAATATTAGAAGAGAATGGGAGAGAACGAAGAAAGGAGAAAGAGAGAGGGTTTCAAATACATTAAGCAAATAACGAAAAATGTTGAATGCTTCATTTTCAGCATGGCGTGATGTACGAAAAACTGAAAGCGTAAAAAAAAGGGAAAAAATGTAATGATAATAATAAGAATAAGAAAGATAAGGATAATAAAAACAAAATAAAAACATAGAATAAATATACACGTAAGTTAACACAGGCCGTGGGAGCTGGAAAAGACAAGATACATACTTCCATCGCAGTTACAGAGCTCTTTCAGGAGAATTTAGGCGTTCTCGGATCCGAAAACAGGTCTGGCCGATTTTGAGCGCGGAGTTTTGTCGCGCATCTGGCAACCCTGCAGTCTATTCCTGCCGGGGAAGCTTTCATTAAGCGGTTCGGGAAGCCACGTGAAGGAGCGAAGTGCGGCGCAACAGGGCCGAGGACAGTGGGGCACACACACGCATGCACAAACTTATAAATGCACAAAAAACTCGAATTACTCGAAAACGCATACGCACACACAGACACGAACGCACGCATGCACGCGCACAACACACACACACACACACACACACACACACACACACACACACACACACACACACACAACCACAAACACACACACACAAATATGCACACGCACACTCAAACAAACACATACGTACACAGACACAAGTATCGTTGCATGTGTATATGCAGGCATACACACAAACCCCGATCACGCGTAAATATAATCCCCAGCGGCGAACAGCCTGCAAATGCAATAATCTCAAGAACCATGCAACAATTCCCTTTTAGTTTCCTCTCTTTTCGCCCAGCCTGTACAAGGAGATTAAGATGATGCAATCATGATAGTAAAAAAAAATAACTGAGGGCGAGTGATTGACAGTAAAAGGGGCTTTTGGAGACACTAACCACAAGTTTTAAGACGCTATAAAACTTCGGAGAAAGAGATGGAGTCATATAGTGAGCCGTAAAACGAATATGGTTTAGAAACGGGCGGAAATAGCCGGCAAAACTTGCGTGCGAATTTGCGACTTTATGTTAGGGAAATAGCTAGACAAGATAGCCTAATTATAATGATCTTTAGAATGTACAGAAATTTATGAAATAGGAAAAAAAAAAAAAAAAAAGGAAAAGAAAAACAGACATATACATTTTGCAAGAGCTATTTTTTACGTCCGTCTCGGCTGTGCACTTGACACGTCGGTAATTACTGTCTTTAGGGCCATCTGAACGAAGGCTTTATTGCCAATTAATCTGGGCGATGCAGCCATCTTGGACGCTGACGGAATTATGGGAAAAGCATAATCCTCAGACGCGGCAAGGATGTTCAGTCAGGCCAACGGCTGATTTTAGGAGGAGAGAATTTATTCATGGGTTCTCTCCACTTTTGGAAGGGTTAATCTTTTTCTATGTTGCTCTCTCTCTGCGCACACACACACACACAAACACACACACACACACACACACACACACACAAACACACACACACACACACACACACACATATGTATATCGATAACCACCATCAGTCGAGGTCGACTTTAGCAAATATGACGTCCTGCCTTGGCGAAAGAATGTGAGGACGGCTCCTCGCGCTACGCTTTTACGACAATTGAGCATTGTAGCTTATAACTGGTAACTGCCACTCTCCGTGTTGTGTCGACGCTGTGCAGTGTCGCTGGAGTGTCCTCTCCAGTGGTGTAAGACAGCTCACTTTCACAGGCGAAAGAATGTGAGGAGCAAGCTGTTGCCCATGCAGCAGGCTCCCTCTCTCCACAAAGCTGATGAATCCAAAGGAACGCAGAGACCAATACGGTTGGCACCAGCGGCGTCGCAAGAATTGCCAGGTCGTAAGCGACAACGAACTGCCTTCGGGACTCCGGCTCCGGACTTTTCCTCAGGGTTGACTGCCGAAGCCTTTTCATCTTATAGATACCACAAGGCAGTTGACTCTTTTACATAGGATTTACTCCCATAGCCTTTTATCATGCACGGACTGAAACACAATAAAGCATTTGTTTTGTATAGGGTGACCTCCCATAGTCTTTGACCATACACTGACTGAACTACAAGACCGTAGTATGGCATCACTATCGTATCTAAGTTAGACTAACGCAGTATTTGCAAATCCCTGTGATCGTATATATATATATATATATATATATATATATATATATATATATATATATATATATATATACACATACATACACACATAAATATGTATATATATATATATATATATATGTATAGATATATTTACATATATGTAAGCACACAAACACACATACATATATATATGTATACCTACACAAAAACCATTCTCATACACAGTGAATATGTAAGAAGTGTTTAACCATATTCATATCAGTTTGTATACTAAAACAATAACATACATATCTCAACCTTAAACTTGAAGGAAATAAGAAAACAGCATTCCAAAATGACTCATTCTGGCTAGCGAGACAGCATAAAAGAATGCTCTCATAATGAATCCTTTACTCTGGAAAAATCCTCCATTTAAAGACTAAGATTTAGTTTCACGTCTTGCTCATAAGTCTCTCAGTCAATTAAAAAGAAGAAAAAAATTGCAATCCATCTATTATATTAGGTAGAAAACTATGTTCTTTAACATAAAGATATCATACCTGCATCAGTCTAAACCTATAATAATCCACAGATAACGAAAACATATTCATCACCAGAGTTGAACAGGTTTTACTCTTTTTTTAGTCGAGAATAGATGGATTGAATTCCATTGCTATCCCCTAAACTCTTTTATAAACGATCGTCCATATGTTCGGGAATATAGATGGCTACAAATATACATACAGACGGACAAAACGATCATATTTTTCTTTTATTTCGACATATATCTTTTTTTGGCGAATAAAAAGATTACGTCGCATGAAAACTTATCTAGATATTCAGATCAATACGTATAACATATGTTGTCACATAAAACGTGGGAATAGAGAGGACGGGCAATATTCTTTCTCTCGTAATGAAATATCGGATGACATATGAGAAGCTTAATGCAGTTTTCAATGCACCGTATGCAGTGAATTGTCTTGAATAGACCTTTTACGATAAATATCACGAACGTACATAATACAAGGAATTCAAATCATAAAAGGAATAGAATGAGTATTTCTTATATATTGAAAATAATAGAGAGGCCACATGAAATACACATCAACAGTAAAGAAATTCTCCATTGAAAAATGACATTAGGTACCATGCCTCTATTTGCCAACAATCAGTGAGGTAAAATATATTTTTAAGTATCATAACTATAAAGCATTATAAGCAATTCATAAAGAAAGGATCATTCCGCCCTTATCAATCACCCAAGAAATATTTAATTATTATTTAATCGTAGTCATGATTAAGAGCGCAACCGCATAACGTAAATTTATATACATCAAAATTCTACACACAATAAAACCTCGCATTTTGCTCCGAGGACAGACGGAAAAGAGAAGCAAACATACAAAAAACGGATTATATGAACATCAAAGCAGCCAGTATGACGTCATCACGCATGGCCGCGTTCACGAGCACTTGCACGACCACACAGAAGACCGCATATACGACCACATATATGAACACAAATATAATACATATTTGACCGCATGTACAACATAGTACGCTACCACGTGCATAGCTAATTGTATCCACATACACGTCTACACACGCAAGCACACACACATACACCCACGTACATAACCACACATATAACTGTATTCTAAAGCATCTTTATCATCTCATTTACACATTCACGCGTACGACCACATAATTGCTACACAACCTGAAGCACCACCAAGGACGCCCATATTAACAAACAAACATGCAGTCATAGCCGGAGATACGCGACCATACACAGCCATGCACATCCACACACACAAAGGACCATGCATACATGCATGCACATGCAACCACACACACACACACACACACACACACACACACACACACACACACACACACACACACACACACACACACACACACACACACACACACACACACGGGCAGCGAAGTGACAGCGAAGGGGAACATTCGTCATAACTTTTAACGACCACATCACAACAGAGCCATGCGCATCACACGAGCTGTTGGGGTTAATGAGGAAATTATCTCGGCCTAATGACCCCTCATGAGAGAGTGCTCGGATGAGACGAAGGCGGAGAAGAAGAAGAGGAGGAGGAGGAGGAAGAGGGGGGGGGAGGAGGAGGAGGAAAAGGAGAAGGAGAAGGAGAAGGAGAAGGAGAAGGAGAAGGAGGAGGAGGAGGAGGAGGAGGAGGAGGAGAAGGAGATGGAGGAGAAAGAGAAGGAGAAGGAGAAGGAGGAGAAGGAGGAGAAGGAGGAGAAGGAGGAGGAGGAGGAGGAAGAGGAGGAGGAGGAGGAGAAGAGGAGGAGGAGGAGGAGGAGGAGGGGAAGGGAGGGGGAGGGGAGGACGGGGAGGATGACATTGACACGTAGGACTAATGGTGGTGAGGAAAGGATAGTTAAGCAGAGGAAGATGGTGAGGATAGTGAAATTGTTGGTGATAACGATAGTGAAGATGGTGAAAATGGTAATGAATGTGACGATCAAGCAGAAGACGGAAAGAGAAGATGATACGAATGCAATGATGACTTCAACAGAAAATAAAAAAAACAATTTAAAGACAAAAATAACGAAAGAAACAAAAATATAAAATAATCAAGAGAAAACAGCCATCACTGCAACGAAAAGGAATAAGCGAAAAGAGAGAGACAATGCACAATAAAAGATCGGAGGCCCGCAAGCAAGCTGAAAGCAGAGAGAAAGGAAGTGAAGTAATACGATTAAACGTTATCCTTCTGAAAAAAATGAAGGACTTCAAAATCTATCCTCTCAAGCCAAAGGAATCAAACAAATTTACATTTTTTTTTTTCGAAAGTCCTCAATTTAATAGGATTTGTGAAGAAAAAAATTGTCACCTTTCTTTTACTACAACAGAAATATTTCTAGACAGTAATATTAAAAGTTCATTGAGTGGGTTGCAAATCTTCGCCCGGCCAGACCTCCCACTGGCACAGACTTCCGCTAAAAGATATAACTAGAATATAAAAATGCTTACTGTGTTTTCGGCAAAGGGGGGATTTTTAATAGATCCGTGTAGGGTGTTGTACGAGTAACAGTTAGTTTTATGCGAACTGTTTTACGTGCACTGACCATTTTCCCTTGCCAGAACATGAAAATGGATACAGGGAAAGGAATGAATTTACGTCTCATACAATAGCGTCGACTCAAAAAACAATGAAAACCAACGCACAGGGTATGAAAACTTACACACGCAGTATGTTTCCGTTATTCTGGTGAAAGCAAACATGCGACGCTTAAGCTAAATAGAGAGTCAAATATCCACACTTTATCATGGCATATATTCCCGAGAAATTCCAAAGCGCTATCGTTCACCTTGGGTAATAAACGTCAAATGACCTTTAGCTTCGCGCCGGTCGTGCGTCTGGGTAGGCGTAAGTATCAGTAGCAACAAGGGGCAGTAGCGAGGCCGAATAGCCAATTAGGTCGAACGGCTCTGCTCCGCCTCATACATTATGACGCATCGGGTGTTATTCGGGGGCGTGTGGAATTTGCATTTAAGCGCTTGTGTATACTTGGGCTGTAATGTCAGCTCGTCTCGTATGCTATGCAGGTGCTGCTCAACGCCCGCCGTCTCTAATTAATTCAGCTTCGAGTACGGGCGAAAAAGGAGAAACAAAAGGGGGAAACGTACAGAGAATGACGTCGGAAATGAGCTAAAAAGGTTTTAAAAAATGCGAAAGGAATAATACATATAAGTAAAGGAAAACATGGAGTAACATGTCACAAACAGAATCAGAAATTAAACAAACATTTCCGGTCAAAACTGGTTTCCCTCGGATAAAATACTGCTTTTGAATTCAGCAGGAGTTCTGGGTCCACCAAGCAGGGAAGACGCCACGGGCCACAATGGGCGGGAATGGGGTGGGGGGGGGGGGGGCAGAGGAAGGTAAATAGCGGCCGCGAGGAAGGAGGGGAGGGGGGAAGGGGCGGACATTGTAGGTTCAGTTCCCATTTATTGTCAAATATAGTCACACACGCAAACATATATCCAATTCAGTGATGTTAGAGTACATAGCAATATATATATATATATATATATACATATATATGTATATATATATATATATATATATGAATATATATATATGTATATATCTGTTAACTCGTTAAAAGATCCTCAATAGACCAATGAGTAATCGGAGTGGATGCACAAAGAACTTTGACAAGACTATATAGCGGTAAAAAGCCAACAAGAATTTACTTTATGAATTGATTTAGCATCCTCCCAGTCATGTTGATGGCATCCATCCCACAAGTGAAAAGTACGCTCTTGATTCTCTAGCGTACCAAACATCACGTTTATGCTCATATATCATATTATCCAAAGTTCTACTGGTTTCGCCTATGTAAAGCTTGGGGAAGTTCTTGCATGGAATAGCGTAAATCCCAGCTGTATCAAGAGCGCATTATACTTCACCAAACAATTACGTGACGTGTTCAGGTTCTGAAAACAAGATCACTTCCAACTCCTTTAAACATGATGTTTATCATCGAGGGACAGTTAAGCAATTGCTGGCACTGTCCTTGTCCGTATTGCGAGAATAGCAATAAAATTTCGTTCTTGCAGATGTATGTGCCTGGTGTGATAATAAAAAAAATCAACAACAGCAAAGAACGAGGATAATTTAGTACACAATTCAGAAATGATGTCGAGCTCCGGATCGATGAATTCGTCTTCACAAATCGCGTATGCCATGGAACATTGATTTCTTAATATACATTGATTTCTTACAAAGACTGGGGCGAGAAAAGGTGAAAATAATTAGTGCTATAAGTTGTAGGGTAATCTGAACATTTAAGCGAGCCACAGACAATATGCAAAAGGACGTCGAAAGAAGGTAATTTACCCCAATCTTCCAATTCTGCTTTGAAATCAATAGGGACAAAAAGTAATCAAAATCCGAAAAGTTCAGTTGCCATATAGAGAAAATATGAACATTTCGAAAACAAATCGTTTCTGTAGTGAGAATAAACGGAAGAAATTAAAATACGTATACTTACATACACACACACATATATGTATATGTATATGTATAAAAGTATGCACACACACACACACACACACACACACACACACACACACACACACACACACACACACACACACAGAGTCGAGTCAGCCAGACAGAGAGAGAGAGAGAAATCTAGAGAGGGAAAGCAAGAGCACCCAATAGACAGACAGAGAGAGCAGCCTTCCGATATGATGTGCAACGAGGCAGAAATGCAAGGTTCAGTCATGCATGGCCTTTGAGAGAATCTGAGGAGAGAAGAAGGAGAAGAAGAAGAAGGAAAGATCCCTTTATCATTTTCACGCATCGTTTACGCCAACATATCGAAATCAGATGCTCGAATCAATCACTAATGACATTAATGGAATACCGGCGACTAAAAGGGTGAAAGGGTAATTAACGGGATGAATTAATGACAAGGGAAGAGAAAAACATAGGAATTAGAATATCAGTTTAGGATGGTGGAGGATACTCAAAGGAAGAAGGGAAATGAGAAAAACGAGAAGATAAAAAGAAAAAAAAAAAAAAAAAAAAAATTAAATCAGATATATGTATCTGTTTGGAATGAAGAATGAGGAAAGTGTGATAAACAAGGAGGTATAATAAAAAAGTCAAAATCAAACAGGCTTGTCTATTGGGATGGAAGGGATTATTTACGAAGAATGATAAACGATAAGAAATAATAATAAGATAAAAAAAGGTATATCTATTGGAATGGTTTGGATTTTCACGAAGAAGGAGACTGTGATAAACAAGAAAAATAAATGATAAACAAATAAAATAAAATACGTGGGGATATGTTCGAAGAAGGAAACACTGATACTCGAAAAAAAACAAAATTAAAAGCAAAATCAAGTCCATGTATCACTTAAGACGTTGGAGATATAACGAAGAAGAAAAAAAAGGAAAGGATATAATAAACAACTAAAAAAATAGGAGAAAACAACGAAAAGAAAGACGTGGAAAGAATAACAAAGAAAAAAATAAGAATAAAAACGTGGAAAACAAATGAAGAGAAACAGGCGAAAAGGGACAGGTGATGATTTTCCTCCTCGGACCTGACTCAAGAACGCCGCGATTGCTATGCCGACGCTGAGAGAAACTGAATTAATTACAAGTCATCCGGATGCGAGCAAAGCCTTTCAAATTGCATTAGCGAACTCACAAAGTATGCGGCGAAATTCAATTTGTCGTGTGATAGAGTGGTAAGAGTCGGCAAAATTGCATTTTCTAATTTCTAATTTGCCTGATGGCAGATATTCAGAGTCCATAGAAAAGATGATTCTGGGAATAAGAACGTTTCTTTACATATGGCATTTAAATGAATATGTACGTACAACCATATACATATACATTCATACATACATATATATATTATATATATATATGTATATGTATATGTGTGTGTGTGTGTGTTTCCCTGTGTGTGTGTGTGTGTGTGTGTGTGTGTGTGTGTGTGTGTGTGTGTGTGTGTGTGTGTGTGTGTGTGTGTGTGTGTGTGTGTGTGTCTGTGTGTGTGTGTGTGTGTGTGTGTGTGTGTGTTTTTGTGTGTGTTTGTGTGTGTGTGTGAGTGATCATCATCATCTACTGCAGGACGTAGGCCTCTCCCAATCTGATCCAAATTTGTCTGTCTTGCGTTTTTTGTTTCCAGTCTTGGCCCTAAAATTTCATTATCTCGTCAATCCATCTTGCCATTGGTCTGGAACTTGGCCTCTTTATATGATCTATAACCAGTCTGATACTTTGTTCATATGCCGTCCAGTCTCCGACATATATGACCTGCCCATTGCTTTTGTTAAGAAGATTGACCAATTTCTCCTGGATCTATTGTAAAGTCTATACTTATTCCATCTTTACCTGGTGTTTTTCCTTCCCTCATGCCTTTAAGCGCTCTTTTATTTCTTCTGTTGTTATGTTAGGTAGTCTCTAGTTACCGCGTTCGCTTCCATACGTGAGTTGTATAGATCCATGTAAAGGTGTTCCACTTATGATTTAATTCTTATTATATGTCACTTCTACATATGATTTACATATCATTTTAACTGTTTTCATGTTGGTACCTGAGATCACTGTTTCATTTATTATTTGAGTATTGAATTTGCATACATCTTCTCTCTTCTTTTCATATATAGTTTTTGTTGGTTCAGCTAATTCTATTTGGTCCCTATTTGACGATACTCTCAAGACTCTACGTTTTTGCATAAGCTTTTTAGTTTCTACCGAGGGCTTGCTAGAGCTTTGCTTGATGTTCTTACTGCCTACTTCATGTGCAGCTTCCTTTATTATGTCATTGAACTGTTTGCTAATTTGGTCAATGTTGAGATCTTCATCGCTGAGAAGTGAATATCTGTTTTGGATGTTAAGCTTAAATTCTGTTGCTCTGGTATAAAAGTTAGCAAAATTTGACTGTGGTTTTCATATGAGTTTGTTCCTTTTCTTGAAAAAATTTTAAGTTGCACCCATAATTTAGTTTTGCTTATACTAAAGAATTCCACGATATTCTTTTCTAAACGTTTGTGAACTAAGAAACCTACCCCTAATTCCTACTTGCTACCCTTGGGTTTACCTCTCCAATAGAGCATGTGTCCATCATTTAGTATCTTCTATTCTTCGCCTAGTCTTCTAGTCCCAGAACATACCAGTTAACGAAAGAGAGTTCTTCAAGTAATGCTAGTAATTCGGATTCAGTTCTCATTGTCCTTATATTATATGTGCAAAGGATCATATGTACGGCTTGTTTTTAACCGGAGATTTTTAGCACCCTCGGCCCCGAAGCGACCCTGATCGCCGCCGGGAATTAGGGCCGTTGCTCTGTTTGTGCAGTCATATTTTTTTATTGAAAGATAGACAGCAAGTTACCCCCCACCTACTGGCTTCGGTGTTTCTTGGTGGGAGGGGGAATAGTTTAGCCGGGATGCCACTGATAAGCCCCTCCAGCAGGGTTGACCCTGTCTAGTGTGGACTTATGAGCAGCAACGCATGGACTTGCTCACTACACCAGGATATGCTCCCGTGAGCATGGGCTTGAGTGTCATAAGTGCATACATATGTGTGATTATAATTTATACACTGATTTCATTTTTGCGTATCTACACCTAGTGCAGACATAGCTGTTCACCCGCAAATATCTTATGTACAACGCATATGTTCATTTTCGTGCACATGCAGATGCAAGCATACACCTTTACATATGCTCCTATGCTTATGATATGCATACATACTCCTGCATTATACACGACTACACACGTGCACATGCCTACAATATATAGACATATTCACATACATATGTGTATACACACCCACATATATACAAACACTCACGTATATGTATCTTGTACACGTACTTATATATATATATATATATATATATATATATATATATATATATATATATATATATATATATATATACACACATCCACATATACATACACATATACTTACGCACACATGTGTGAGCCCATACATTTATGAGTACACATTTGTGTTCACCCACATATATATGTATATACCTGTATATGCTCATATATATACATATACATATATACATACACATCCATATACATACACACATACACACACATACACACACACACACACACATATGCACACACACACACACACACACACACACACACACACACACACACACACACACACACACATATATATATATATACATATGTACACACCTACACATATACATACATATACATGCACATATACATACACACATATAAATATATACACATACACACAAATATACATATATACGTATATATACACACATGTATACCCTCATGCACAAGCACGGGAACATACACACATATATATATCTTATCTTGTAATCTTACACATAACTATACGCACACATATAACTGTACATACACAGCATAACCGTGTACACATGCCCTGCACACACATACCCATATATGAATATATAGGTATGTATAAATATGGACGTGCATGTGTTTCGCTTATCTCGCATACATACACATGGACACGTACACACATACACGCATACACCTGCGCACTTTCGTGCATACGCGCTCATATTCGTGCGCAAACGCTTGAACAGTGTCTGCCTAAGCGCACACACGCACTCCATTATAATGCATTATAATGTGTATAAATTGTAGTGTTGCAGCAGAGGGGTTGAGGGAAGGAGGCAGTGATGTGGGAGAGGATTTAGGACGATGTTGGAATGGGTGAGGATGAAGTTTGGGGTTAGAGGGAGTTAGAAAGTGATTTTGTGTCTGGCAGTTTTTCGGAGAGAGCCTACCGATGTGCGCCCTTGGCCGATTGCGACACGGGTTGCGGAGTAAGCATCTGGCACTCGATTAAAGTGGCATCGCTTGAATTACGCTTTGTCAGTGCATAGTTTATCCAGCAGGTTTTCTATTGAGTGACTGATTATACTTGTCGTTTTATGGTATGTTTAAACCTAACTGATTTTGTGATGTACTGTACTTACACAAAGGCGGTTTGGCTGTTCCTTAGCGCATCTACTTGAAGGCAAACTGTAATACCCGTACGATTTGGTACTGTTACTCAGCGCCCTGCGCTCTGACTGCTGGCTCAAGCCCGAGAAAACGACGTATCGCCTTGAGAAGTCAAACGCAGGTGTCACAAGTGTTAACGCGGCGAACCGCGGTTGATTAGGAAGGGCATCCAATCATATATATATATATATATATATATATATATATATATATATATATGTATGTGTGTGTGTGTGTGTGTGTGTGTGTGTGTGTGTGTGTGTGTGTGTGTGTGCGTGCTTTCACTTTCAACCGAAACTTCTTCAGGAGCTGAGACCCTTTGCTTCGAAGAACAGCGTCCACAGGGAACCCACACACTTGCTCTGTCTCAGGTCAGGAGTACATAATGCCGTCATTCGTAAATCTCGGGGTCATCTGGAGACCTGGTTAGCCTTCTTTCCTGGAGACACGCTCGGAATACTCCTTAGGAAGGAGAACAAGGAAAGGAGGTTTGCCTTGCAGGACTTGGTTCTTATCGAAGGTTAAGCAGCCGAGGAAAGAGTTACGAGGGAACTTTGAAGGAAGGCTTTCAAGGAAACAGCTCTTGCTCTTCAAAGGATATTTCTTGGGGGGAAAGTGCACTTGCCATCCCAACTTGAAGAGCCAGAGGCGAAAGATTGGACCACGGAGACAATCAAGATATATCTTACTCGCACATCTCCTTTTCCAATGTTCATTGCAACGGTAGAAAAGGGTAAGAAAGGAAAAGGGTAAGAATGAGAAGAATAAGTGACTATCTTCACAGAGCAAGAAACGTATCTGACCGGTTTCGACTACATCTTCATCAGAAATGCAGGTATTTCTTAGGAAGAAACCGGTCAAATGGATCTCTAGGTGTGTGAAGATAGTCATTTTCATTCATACCTCTTTCTTCATCGGCTTGTGGCAAAGATTCGTAGCCACGTGTCAGTGTGGAGCTCTGAGTAATTTAATTTCAAGTTCAACAAATCATGAGCTAACGAGATTTCCACCTCTCCTCCCCCTTCAGACATGAGTTTCCACGAAGTTTCTTTGTGGCATTGTTGATCCCAAGAAGGTCTTTGACTTGGTACACTTTAAAAGACTCGGCGACATAAAGGCACTGAGATAAAGAATGTTTAATTAGTTTATGTCCCCTGCTCAGACACCGAGAGTTCTGACAGATATAGTAAAGACACGCCCAGTCTTTTCATCGTGGGAGAGAGGGCGTGTTCCAACTCCTGCACTTGTCAACGCTCGGCCGGTCTCGCTCCTCGGGTGGGATGACGAAGCACATTCTGCGGATACTCGGATGCCAGTCTTCAATACATCCTCTGAATTCGCAGGCGGTGGGGTGAACTAACGTCTATGCCTCACACGAACGCCTTTTAAGTGTGCATCAAAGTTAAATTGTATTTGTCGTGATACTGTGTCCATGTACACACACGGACACACACACACACAAACACACACACACACACACACACACAACACACACACACACACACACACACACACACACACACACACACAAATATATATGCATATATATATGTATATAAATATATATATAAATATATATACGTATAGGCATACACACTTTAGTATATATCTATTTATCTCTCTATATATGTATATATGTATGTATATACACATATATATGTTTATACATATGTATATATATACATATATATATATATATATATATATATATATATATATATATATATATATATATATATAATACACACACACACACACACACACACACACACACACACACACACACACATATATATATATATATATATATATATATATATGTGCATATATATATGCATATACATGCATATATATATATATATATATATATATATATATATATATATATATATATATATATATATATATGTAGATATAGATAATAGATAAACATACATGTATACACACACACGCACACACACACACGCACACACACACACACACACATATATATATATATATATATATATGGATATAGATATATAGACACACACACACATATATGTATTTAGATGCATATATATATATTTATATTGAATGGTGACTGGTCAAGATAGGTCATAGTTATTAATGGAATAAACGAAGACTTAAGCAAAAAAACAAAGCTACAATAATTCCATTATTTCCGAAATGGTCGACAGAGCATCCTGTATTAACAGTAATTGGTTTTGTCTTTATACACTTTTTGTGCATCTGATGGACTTTTGTCCCCTCCCTTTCTCTCTCTCTCTCTGTCTATCTCTTACTCTCTCTCTCTCTCTCTCTCTGTCTATCTCTTACTTTCTCTCTCTCTCTCTCTCTCTCTCTCTCTCTCTCTCTCTCTCTCTCTCTCTCTCTCTCTGTCTATCTCTTACTTTCTCTCTCTCTCTCTCTCTGTCTATCTCTTACTTTCTCTCTCTCTCTCTCTCTCTCTCTCTCTCTCTCTCTCTCTCTCTCTCTCTCTCTCTCTCTCTCTCTCTCTCTCTCTCTCTCTCTCTCTCTCTCTCTCTCTGTCTCTCTCTCTCTCTCTCTCACACCTCAATTTATACATGCAATAATCAAATGTCTTTTATAAATATGATTTATCCTAAAACATTTCCGTGTCATTACAAGGCGAAGGGTCACCTTACCTGACACAAGAACTTACTTGACCTCGCTTGACATTTGTCTTACTTCTACACGCTTCCTTTATTCCGGCGTGTGTTTTTCAGGTCATCTTGT
>NC_061842.1:1685338-1687838 GCF_019202785.1 Penaeus chinensis
GATATATAAATATATTTATACATATATATTATATTTGTATATATATACACACATATATACACAAACATAGATAAACACGCACAAACAAAAGCAGCGCAGAGGACTTACCCCGGGGTGAGGCTGAGCAGCAGCGCGGTCAGCACCACGAGCACCTCGACGCCGCAGCCTCGCTCCTGACGCGGGCTGTCAGCTCCTCGCCTCCTGCGGGACCTCGAGATCCCCGCCAAGGCTGGCACCACACACACCATGGCGTCCCGGGCGTCCTTGCGCTCACACCTAGGCTTTCTGGGGTTTTATTTTTACCTGGAGATTGTTTTTACCTTCCGGGCGGCCACTGGTTACTCAGTCTACATGGTGCTTTGTTAGCCTGAATGTGCGCGTGCTGATGCTTTTTTGTCTTGTGTTTTGTTTTCTCGGTTCAGTCTTTTAGTGGTGTTGTTATTCGTTAGTTTCCCTTTTAATTATTAAAGTCTAAGTCTCTATTTTAGTGAATGATTCCAAAACGCATTTAATTCATCAAAACGCATTTCATTCGCCAAAGCGTGTCATTGCGGCCCTACTTCGCGAGTGCTAATGCACTGGACGTAAACACCGTTCCCCTTTACTCGCGCGGCGGTGGGCGGGCGCGTAGGACGAAACCTCCCCCCCCCCCCCCCTCGTCCCATTGAAAAAGGGTTGAAAGGCGCAACATTATCCGGGTGAAAAGTTGACACATTTCGTACGGCTCGAGTGGAGAAATATTAAAAAGTTTTCCTCCCGAAAACATTTTTCTAACATTTTGCCAGAAGGGGCCGTGTGGGGTAAGTGCATGCTTGAGAAGCTTTGATGTATTTCACATCTTTTGAAATCATTGTTCATGCACATCCGATAATGCCATGGCAATAGTCATGTGATTTGAACAACTCTATAAAAAATACTGAGAAGCGTAACAGCGAACGAAATAATCTAAAAATATACGAATGATTTTGAATTATGGGAAAAAAAGTGAAAGGAAATTGCCTGTACACCTCGCATCGATTTACCAACAAGAGCATTTTTTTACTTATCGGCAAACACCCATTCACCTCAAAATAAACTTACCATCTCTGGTAAGTCTTCGTACCAGCGCATCTAGCCAACCTGAAGTCAGCATATGTTGCGAATGATACCAAAGCATTGACACGGACATCTCCGCACAAGATGGTGTGAACAGTAACAGAACGATTCCCTTATCACATTTGGATCTTAGGCCTCAGGGGCAAATTTTCCATTTCATATTTTTCGATATAAAAAACGCACCAGGCATTATAGAACATAACGCTAAAGTCACACCCCCGCTCAAGCTCTTTGTCGATCGAGGGCGACCGAATCACAGAGCGACGCGTTGTGCAGACCTACCCGCGTCATCGACTGCTCTCCCCGGCGTGAGGGAGAAGACTGAGCCATTGAGCAGCCTTGCCATGTGTCTCCTGCCGCCGGGGCCAACTGTGGCGGGGCGGCCGTGATGAGGGGGAAATGGGGGGAGGAGATAGAGAGAGATAGATGGATGGATAGAGAGAGAGACAATTATAGACTATTATTGGTAGGCTGGTAAATGCAGAAGTAATTACACTAGAAGAGTGACAGTTGTTAGTAACTAAATAAATGGATATGTCGTGATAAGATTTGCAAACGGATTGGCACGCACGAGCAATTGTACATACATAATAATTAAAAACGACTAAACAAAACAAGATCACTGCAAAAGGTGCGAGAACCAGGGCGCAGACGAAAACAACTGCTTAGGACGACATGGTTAACTGAGAAACGACCTTATGAGTTGAGACTATGGTATTAAATAAGGCACAACTGTTTGCGCAGAAAAAAACAACTATTGAATTGTGTAGTGGCTAATTACAGCGAAGGTGAGGATGCGCATCTGGGGGAAGCCCGCCAGATACACTCGAGACAGACAGAGGGCAGGCTAAGGTTCGCCGAGGCATCACGCTGTCGCCTTTTGTGTTTTGTGTGATTTTTCTGAACTTTTGTAACGGACTCGACAGTGGATTACAACAGTGACCTGTGATCTGATATAAAAAGGTAAAGCTAATTGTATCGGTTTGTGTATATGTGCGCTGTCACTCTCCCAGTAAAGCACCAGAACTACTCCTTTTATTTCTATTCTCCGATTTTTACCGTGTTTCTTTTAGTTTAAGTTCAACAAACAGAAGGGCTATGAAAGAGAGACGCATCCAGAATTATAAAGAATATAAGATGCGGCAGTAGTGGTCCGAACAATGTGATCTATCATGGTGGACAAAGTGTTTTTTTTTAAGTAAGAGTTGATGATTTTAGTCTTTTCACATAATTGTGCAAAGGAATTCGTACCGGTACCCACATGAATACACGTATACTTACACGTAACTACGTTCGTACGCGCTCACGCACACACGAACAAGCCCTTACATAGTTACCCTCGTTCACACATACACGCACACTTATACACGTACACGTACACATGCACCTACATTTACACATACAC
>NC_061842.1:1692838-1697838 GCF_019202785.1 Penaeus chinensis
TAATAACAATAATAATGATGATAATCATAATGATAATATTAATGATAATTATATCAATAATAACAACTATATTGACGATAACAACAAAAAATATACAATTTTTATATTAATGATAATGATAATGATAATTATATTAATAATGCTACTATTAAAAATGATAATAATCATAATAAAAATGACAACAAATATAATTACGATAATGATAATGGTAAAGATAATGGTGATGATAAAGATGATGATGATGATGATGATGATGATGATGATGATAATTATAATAATCATAATATTAGTAAAACTAGTAATTATAACGATAATGGCAATAATGATAATCATAATAATAATAACAACAACAATAACAATAATAGTAATAATGATAATGATAAAAATAATAATGCTGATGATGGTGATAATAATAATTATAGTACTGGTAGTAATAGTAATAGTAATAATAATAATAATAAAGATGATGATAACAATAATAATAATAATAATAATAATAATAATAATAATAATAATAATAATAATAATAATCAGGTACGGCGAATAGGAGGAAGAGAAAGAGGAGGAGGAAAAGAAATTGAAGTTGCAAAAGGATGCAACAGCAGGGAGGGAGGAGGAGAGCGAGAGGATTTCATTTCAGGATTGCTCGAAAGGAAAGGAGACCCCGTCAGCGTATCTGCGTCACACCGAAGGATATGCGGAGATGCGGGACGGGAAGAGTAAGAAGAGGAAGGCGGGAGTAAGAGATAGACTAGTAGAGAGTAGAGAGCTTTAAAAAAAAGATGTGTATTTTTTGTGTTGGTTGTCGATCTGTTCCTTTCTGCTTGTGTGTTCTTATTTAAGATGAAAGGGTAAGAGAGAGAGAGAGAGAGAGAGAGAGAGAGAGAGAGAGAGAGGGATAGAGGGAGGAAGGGTATGAGGGAGGGGAAGAGAGGGAGTGACGGGAATGGAGAGAGAGGGAGAGGGAGGGGAAGAAAGGAAGAGAAAGAGACAGGTGAGAAGAGAGAAAGACAAAGGGAGAGAAAGAGAGAGAGAGAGAGAGAGAGAGAGGGAGAGCGAGAGAGAGAGAGAGAGAGAGAGAGAGAGAGAGAGAGAGAGAGAGAGAGAGAGAGAGAGAGAGTTAGAGAAAAGGTTAGATAGATAGATAGATAAATAGATAGATAGATAGATAGATAGAGAGAGAGAGAGAGAGAGAGAGAGAGAGAGAGAGAGAGAGAAGGATAGATAGATAGAGAGAAAGAACATCAAAGTGTATTAAAAACACAAAACCTATCTCCATATGCAACGACATCTTGGAATTCAAGAAACAGAATGAAAAGGCCTGTTCTTTCATTCTTACCGAACACATAAACATCAGCACATTATCTAATTGCTCGATTTCCCTTAAGCCTCCTCCGGCCATCAGAACACTGCTATAGAGCCATCACTCTTTCGAAGTATCTTACAGTACCCTGATGCGTAGGGAATTCTGTGATCAAAGACTAAGCAATTGCTAGCTAGATGGAGGAAGTTGATAAGATGAAAGGGTTAATTCTACCGGAGAATTGAAGGACATTATATAAAAGATAGTGTTCCTTTGATGTTCACTGACAAAAAGGGGTTCCTTTACCTTCGTATTTACTGAAAAAATTAAAAATTATGTGAAAGATGGAGATTTTTTTTTTTTTTCTGTATTTTCTTTTGACGTGGCAGCATACCTATTGACAAAGTACAAAAGATAAACGTTTCTTAATATCTGTTGTGTTTATGACGATCTTCGATTTGTTACTTTTTGGTGGGAATTATAAAATGGTGAAGACGTTCAATACTATGATAGCGACACTAAAACTGAAGGGTGAAGGGGTCTCCTTTAAAAAAAAAAAAAAAAATGTATAACTCTATCAACGAATTAATCAGTCAGTCTTATACAATTACTCTAGGAGAGGAGAGAGAGAGAAAGTCTCTCTCTCTTTCTCTCTCTCTCTCTCTATATATATAAATATATATATATATATATATATATATATATATATATATGTATGTATGTATGTATGTATATGTATATGTATATGTATATGTATATGTATATGTATACGTATACGTATACGTATACATATACATATACATATACATATATATATACACACATATGTATATATACATATACATATATATATGTATAAAAAACATATATATATTATATATACATATGTATACGTATACTTATATGTTTACATATACATATATATATATATATATATATATATATATATATATGTATATATATGTGTGTGTGTGTGTGTGTGTGTGTGTGTGTGTGTGTGTGTGTGTGTGTGTGTGTGTGTGTGTGTGTGTGTGTGTGTGTGTATGTGTGTGTGTGATTATCTAAAGATTTATATATATATATATATATATATATATATATATACAATCATGACAAGTAACCACTAAGGATAGTGAAAAGACTCGACCAAACTGTCCAAAGAGCTGAAACAAGTTTGTACTGTTCCTTCTTTTCTCTCTCTCCCAGGCAGACATTTAGACAAACGTACATAAGCACACAAACGCACATCAGAATCTTGAACGGGGGTTCCCACACTCGTGGGCATGGCTCTCAGGGGGGCCACGGGGAACTTTCTGGGGAGCTATGGAGCAATAGGAAAATTCTGACGACGAATTAACATGAAATTATCTCACCTACAGTACCTACAATTATCTCTCATATCCATTTGTGTCATCGCCGATGCGGTGTTTGACGAACTACTTGGCGCCAGGTTGACATGATTTAGTTGGTTCGGTCTTTATACTGGGGTGGCTGTCCCATGATCCTTTCCCAAATTATCTCTCACATAACAATAAATTGGAATTTTTCCATAAAGTGATCTTATCCTATAGCTATTGACACCGTTACACTATTCATGACTAGTAATAAGTGAATCTAGAAAGAGTCACTGAGTGGGGCCATGGAGATTATTATATATTGGACGAGGGCCACAGAAGGAAAGAGGTTGGGAATCACTGATCTAGATGAAGGATGGATAGATAAATGCATGTTTATGTGTGTCTGTCTTTGGAAGCTTACATGCACATGTGTGTGTTTCTATTAGATTGTACACTGATAAAAAGTAATATATGATAGATAATAAAATATTAAAATAAAAAAAATCGATTATTATGATAAAATCAATAAACAATAATCAACATAAACAACCGAACTTGAATCAATAGTAAACAATAATGAAATAATAAAAGTAATATAAATCGTTCGTGACCGAGCTTCCAGAGGCGTCTCTCGTGCGGAAAATGACGACCTGGTAACCTCACTCTTTTTACTGTCTTATTTATTATTTACTTACTATTTCATCTATTTAATCTTTCCTGTGCATTTGAGGTCGATTGATATATTGATAAATTTGCAAGTAAAGATAAGGATGCGTGATGGATAATGGATTATGAAAGGAGTTGGTTAAGAGTTAGAGTAAACAGCCACGTGGAAACGGAATTTTGCTTATTTATTCAGAGTGGAGAAATCGGAGTAAAATATTTACTTGGAAACTTTGGAGAGGAGAAAGTGAAGGTAATTATCAACTGCTGCTGTCTCCCTTCTATTACTGTTATCATCATTATTATTATCCTCATTCTCATTATTATTATTGTTGTTGTTGCTATTACTATCCTTTTTTATCATTATCATTATTATATAGTTATTCTTATTCTTATTAATATTATTATTATTAATATTAATCATTATTGTTATTATCATTAATCATTATTATCACTATTATTTTTATTATCATTATCATTATCGTTATAATTATAATTTCTGTATTGGACATTTACGAACACTTAAAGGTTCAATGACGAAGGATCTTGCAGTTCAAGTCTTTACGTCTCTTCTGGTCGGTTGCCGTGGATAATCTATACATTGTGAGTTTATCCTTAGAATAAAGTTCACATATGCAAATAAGGGCAAATCATAATCACAATCAGAAACATAATCTTAATCCTATATCGCGGCTTTGTTTCCATTTTTCACGTGTAGAGGGCAGCACGTGTATTGTTTACAACTTCGGGACACACCTGTTGTTGTTTTTTTATTTCATATTTCGAGGCAACTTTAATTGTTTTCTCTTTAAGTTACAATATTAAGAAAAATCTGAAGGTCAGATACTATCTTTATGATTATGTAGGAACTAACCCATGCGATATTGTGGTCAATAAATCAATCAATTCGTAATGAATAATGATTGTAACATATTAGTGGGCTTGGTGCCAAATGCAAAATATCATAGAGTCTCGGCAGCCGATTATTGAGTCGGAATGTGATTGTGTTGTGCGGCTAAAACAGACTATCGTACCCTGGCATACGGACTTGTGTGAGTTAGCTAGGTTCCACCTACAGCACTGAACTGTAGGAGTATGAGCTATAAATGAACAAGAAATATTAATGTATTGATGTGTATGTGTCTGTAGCTTCTCTGACATACCCTCCCTTTCAGTTACACACTTGCTCTGTCACCATCGCACGATTTAATATTACATTTTTTTTTTCATATAGAAGTATTGAATTATATTGTATGTTAAAAGATTTTAACAAACTGTACGATTGCTATGAAATATGCACGGTAATTCATAATTATGTTTTTTTCTTTTACATTCCATTTGATTCATATTTGCATTTTGCCAAAGAATGTAAAATTGCTATGAAATATGCACGGTAATTCATAATTATGTTTTTCTTTTACATTCCATTGAATTCATATTTGAATTTTACCAAATAATGTAAAATTGCTATGAAATATGCAAGGTCATCATCAGTGATTATGCTTTCCTTGCATTTACACTCCGTTAAATACTTTGCATATATATAGTATAATTGCTATGAAATATGAAAGGGCGTCAGCAATTACGTGTTTCCTCACAATTTCCACAGGTTAACTTATTTCTGCATTTTATAGGTAGCGATAGTATCCCTGAAGATGGTGAAGAAATTACCATAGAACTTGATAATAACGTAATCG
>NC_061842.1:1707838-1710338 GCF_019202785.1 Penaeus chinensis
CCCCATTAAAAAAATAAGCTTTTTGATATATCCTTCCTTTCCAGTAATACTTACAGATCATGGCTATACAAACTCCTTGATCGTGTGATCAAGAGACAGAACAGAAAGCTATGATGTCTTAAGGCTACACCTGACATCCTTACGCAAGATCGAGCATCAAAAGTTTTGATTTAAAATGCCTATCTACGTTAGTAAATCAAAACGCAGACAGGACTGTCAAAGCCATCCATTGCCGTAAACTAGAAAACTTAGGCATAGATCTTAACAAAAAAGTGGTCTCTAATAAAGTAATCTATAACTTTTCATATAGAGTCCTGACACACAAAGAAAAGGAAGCATTATCATTATGCTTGGATTTCTGCCTAAGAAAATGGGTTTTGTTAATTCTTTTTATTCCTTTTGAAAGAATTTGTCATTTACTGAAGAACTGTAGTATTTATAAAGACACTTATAATTTAATCTACAGGAAAATATCCTTTATGGCTAACAGTATCTATGTACAACAAAACCGGGAAACTTATGATTCATCTGATTTCACTGAACAAGACAAAGACAGCCTTCATAATTTAAAGTCAGGTGAATATATTGTAATAACAAAACCTGATAAAGGAAGAGACATAGTCTTATTGAATAGAAATGATTACATTGACAAACTTTCTTCTATACTTTCTGATTCGTCTAAATTCCAACTGTTAAATTGTCTACTCACCTGTTAAAAGTAGAGGACAAACTAAACAGAATTATACGACCTTTAAAAGCAATCCTCGATGAAACCACATATCATTCTATCTTTTCAACTAGCTCTCGTGTTGGTTTCATATATGGTCTCCCAAAAGTACACAAACCAGGAATACCTCTTAGACCCATTATACATCTATTGGCACTTTCATTTATAACCTGGGTAAATTTCTAGTACAAATCATTCAACATCTAACGTATAATGAATACACGATTTCCAACTCATCGAATCTCGTGAATGAAATCAGTCATTTAAGATTTGAGGACATCATAACTATGGCTAGTTTTGATTTCTTTGTTTACGAACGTTCCTCTTGCAGAAACCACACAAAGCATCACTGACAATACAGCAGCTGAATTCCTTTCACAGTTTGGTTAAAAAAGAAGTTAATTTCTCTTTTGAATATTGTCACAAAATATTCAGTTTTTACTGCTATGGGTTCTCCCATTGGCCCTAGTTATTCTAATGCTTGCTTGTGTTATCATGAAAAGAACTGGCTACAAAACTGCCCACTGGAATTCAAACCCTTGTTTAACAAAAGATACTAAGATGATACTTTGCTTTTGTTCAAACACCCATCACATGTACACCTGTTTTTATCCTACCTTAATAACATTAGGTTTACCGCCAAAGAAAACGGTCGCCTGTACAATATTGTTTACAGAAAACCTACTTTTACTGGTTTGGAAATGGATTAGTTGAGCTAAGCACCACAGAAGAACAAGATTAATAGCATATCCACCTTAATTAACAGAGCATATAACATTTACTCCACCTGGTCCCGTTTTGATACGGAAATGAAGTTCTTATTAACTTACTTTGAAACAAATGGTTACCAAAGCAGTATTTTACAGAAAACCCCGAGATTATTCTTAAATAACAAGTTTTGCCAGCCTTTAACGTCTGCTCCTAAGCAAACCAAATTACCGTATCTCGGACGATTAAGTTATTGTGTTCGAAAACAATTACGTGAGTTACTCAAATATTCGTTCCCCCTGGTTAAATTCAATGTAGTTTTCACGAATAACCATACTATCGGCACTTTTTTTTTGTTTTGTTTTAAAGAAGAGAGTCTGTAAAGGATTAGTGATGGTTTCCCTGTAAATGTTAATGAGTGAATGTGTGTGTGAGGATTGGGTGATCGAGCCATTTGTGTATCCTCGTCGACGGTTCACGAACCCGAAACAAAGTGACGTTGGCGACCATTTGATGTTCCATATTGCTAGTTTTTTTCCATGTTGAACACGCGCGCACAAACACACACACACACACACACACGCACACGCGCACGCACACGCACACGCACACGCACACGCACAAGCACGACCAGCCACTTGGCTCCGATCTCTACACCTGTTCACTTCATGTAAGTAAAATACTGTCTTTTGAGTTCTTCAACTGTTTATATAAAGATTATTGGAAGTCGGTGAAGACGTTAAGTTGACCCATAGTAAAGGGTATGTGACATTAGTGAAATTGATTTTAATATTTATTTGTTTTCAGTCTCCATGCTTGACTTGTGCGGACTTGTAAAGTCTTACATAGACACGAACAGCCCAAAATCTCATCGATCAGGTCACTCATGCCTCAGGTCGTGCGTGTAAGCGCCCCTACCGCCCTATCTGTTCGTGGGCTCTGGCCCATACTGAGTGCCCGATCTGCAATCTATATTGTCATCAGGAAGTTATTGATCAGAAATGGTGTATTTGTAAAAAAAAAAAAAAAATGTATACTTAAGGGATAAGGCTGCTTATTCTTCTG
>NC_061842.1:1720338-1722838 GCF_019202785.1 Penaeus chinensis
CTAGGAAAACTGGTAATACACAGTTTAAGCGAAAATTGTGCATTTCGGGGTATACATGTTTACGGTATTTATTTTTCTCGGCGACTTCAACTCCATCTAAGTAACGAGATATGGTAAAAATTGCATTCTTTGGTCCTAAAAATTTCATATTAGTTCGTTAACATTGTCTCTGGCGGCTCGTGTGGCATTGGCCCCGGCTTATGAAGTCACACTCGTGTCAAGTGGGCGAGACGCAAAACACCAGCCTCGTGCGCGTGCAGTGAGTGAGTGCGCCGGCTTCGTTGGTGGAAGCGGAGCCAAAGGCAGTATCACGTAGTTCCCCACATCCTTTGTTCCGTGGTAGAGGAGGCAGGCATGTGGCATGGTCAAGACCCGGCCTCAACCACTTGGCGCCCGAGGACGATGTCAGTCCTGGCGAGATCGGCCTTAGAGTCGGCGAGTGCGCAGCTGTACACTACATCAATTAATATTATTATGATGATGATGATAGTGATAGTGATTACTATTATTATAATTATTATCACCATTATCATTATAACTGTTATTATAATTATTATCACCATTATCATTATAACTATTATTATAATTATTATTACTATGTATTAGTTTGATATTTTGTTCTGATTAATATTATTATTATTATTATTATTATTATCATCATCATCATTATTATGATTTTTTTTTATTACTATTAATATTATCATTGTTAATACCATTATTATTATAATTATTATCGTTATTATTATTACTATTACCTTTCTACACTGGTTAACATGAATACGGTTCATTATTATTAGTATTCTTGTTATTGTTATTATTATCATGGTTTGTATTATGATTATTATCCTTAGTTGTAATAACATCATCATCATTACTTTTACTATTGTTATTGTTAAAATAATTTTCGTTGTTGATTTTACTCTTATCATCATCACCATCATTCTGATATAATGATTATTACTAGTCTTCTTTTAATCAACAGAGTTGCAATGATAATTATGACGTTTATTCTTATTATCATCTCTATGATTATAATAAGAGTATAGATGAGAATTATAACAATAAATAAGATACTAATAAGTTTATACGTTCTACTGAAGAATGATAAGAAAACGAATCATAGCAAGAACAGCAATAAAAATAGCAGTAAGAAAGGAGGGAGAGAGAAGGAGAAGCAACATTAATAGTAAGGAACAGATGATGAATGGTATTCAGGTTTCCAGGGGTACATCGCGAAGAGAGAGGGTGCGTACGTGTTCATGAATAAGTACATATCCTGTGATGACCTGCACGGGTATACTGAGCTATGTGGACCACGACTTGACGTAGAAATTTAGGGAGGAAGAGGTCGGTGAAGCGTAGAGAATGGGATGGTTGTTTTGCCCTGAAATGCTTGTAGATTATTAGGCAGTGTGCAGATGCAGACTTGCTAACTTAAGGAAAATAAAGTGTACGGGAGGAGTGTATGAATGGGAAAATATAACAATCACTTCATATATGTTGTTTATTTTAGCTTAAGTAACTATGTTTGTAGTTACATATAATTAGGAGAGTCTTTCATATAATATGTATGTGTGTGTGTGTGTGTGTGTGTGTGTGTGTGTGTGTGTGTGTGTGTGTGTGTGTGTGTGTGTGTGTGTGTGTGTGTGTGTGTGTGTGCGTGCGTGTGTGTGGTGTGAGTGTGTATGCATGTATGTATATAAATAGATAGAATGAGGCTTATTAACGGAGAACCTATAAACAAGTTCTCACCTTGAATGGAAATCAGGCCATGTGGATGAAATGAGAACAATAACAGAGCCGCCATAGAATCCCCACAAACGGTCCTTCACGAAAATGAAATAGATGTTGTAATGTGGAAGGTATATTCTCATAAAGTATGCATTTCACTTATTCTCGAGACTGATAAGTGTGTATATATACCTCTCTCTTTGCCGCCGCTGGGAAAAAGTTATCGTATTTATGTGCAGGCAACAGTAAGCATCAGCACTTTCCGTAATACACAAGCCACACACACACCAGGGAATAAACAAGGCACTCTAAAAAACAACAATAAACATCCTTAAACGAAAGATGAAAAACATAAAAAAAAGAAAACCGAAAAGAACGAAAGAAATGAAAAAAAAGAAATCATACCCCGCCCACCTTCGAGAATAAACAAAAGCCTCAGCAACTATAGTTCATCTCCGCTTATCACTTACCCTGATAACAGCGAAGCCCAAGCATGCGTCTCCTGCAAACACTCGGCGAAGGAGGTTCAGGAGGAAAACCGGAAACCAAGGGAGAGATAGAGACGCTCTCTCCGCATCTCAACGAAGGTCTAAATAGGTACCTTGATCTTAGTTTTCGTTTGGAACGAGGTTTCGTAATCTTTGTGCTTGAGGTGGCTTCCTTAAGGAGGTTATCGGGGGGAGAGTGTAATCTGTTAATCTGTCTTTATATATATATATATATATATATATATATATATATATATATATATATATGTATATATATAGAG
>NC_061842.1:1742838-1752838 GCF_019202785.1 Penaeus chinensis
CAACGCCTAAACCCAAGGATAAATTGTCACTATTTGAAGAACGGATTTACTAAACTCTCTCGTAAACGTTGTATCTTGTAACCGTTACGGGAAGTATCAACGATTTCTTAACTAGCGACGTTACGATCCATTTCCAAATGCTAAACAACAAGAGCGTAGGGGTCTCGTAACCGACCAATCAGCGTTAGCTCGTGAAAAAAATTGACCAATCACAGAGCGTTAACCATTGAACTAAAGCAGCACCAATAAGGTTTCTTTATGAAAAATTCACACAACATGTGATTAAACAGTATTTCAAATTGGTGTCCAATTCATTAAGGCAAAAGAAGGAAAGTCATGAGACTAATGTCAGTAATTTTTTTTCTATTTAGCCAGGTGCAAAGGGTCACTTTCACCAGTACATGCCTTCATTAATCTTCACCACCTTTATCAATAAACTCATAAATTTGATATTTATTTATATATATATATATATATATATATATATATATATATATATCTATAGCTATCTCTGTCTCTGTCTCTCTCTCTCTCTCTATCCTCTCTCTTATATATATATATATATATTATATATATATATATAATATATATATATAATAAATATATATATATATATATAAAATATATACACACCCACCACACACACACACAAAACACATATATGTGTATATATAAATAAAATATACACACAAAAACACACACACACAAAACACAAACACACACAAATATATATAATATATATACATATATTAAAAAATATATCATATGTAGATATATAAAGAGAAGAAAGAAAATAGAAGGTTACATAAGATTGGCAGATAGATAGAAAGCTATAGATAAAGACAGAGAGGGGGGGACAAAGAGGGAGAAACTAGACCGAAAGATACACAAATGTAAATATAAATAAGAGAGCAGAGCGCGAGATAAGGAGAAGAGAAAAGGGGGGGGAGATAAATAATTTCGAAAAAGATACACAGATAGAAAAAAAGATAGAAAATAGCGAGAGCGAGGGGAGAGAGACAGGGGAGGAGAAAAACAAACCGAAAGATATACGGCTAGAAAGATAGGCAGATGGAAAGACACAGATAAAGAGAGCGAGGAGAGGGGAGGGAAGAGTAGAGAGAAAGCCGGGGGGGTCGGGGCCAAACCCCAAAAGTCACGAAAGGCGAAAACCTCACCGGAGAAATAAGGGGGCTCCAAGGAAGGCTTTTTAAACCCCGGGATCCTTTTTCCCCAAAATAAATGATAATATTAAGCAGCCTAACCCCGCGCTCCCCCCCCCGAAGAACGGGGAAAGGGAAAAGATTTATACGTCCATCGGACAACAGCTATCCTCGTAAGAAAAACTGTGTTTTTCGAACGTGTACACATGTGGGAAAAATGCACCTTAAGAAACTCACTCACACACACAATTATTAACGAAACACACAGACACACACACACAACACAACAACAAACCACAACAAACACGCAAACCACAACAAACACAACACACACCACACACAACACACAACACACACACACAACACACACACACAAAAAAAAAACACTAACTACTTAAATGATAAATAATAAGGACAATCAAATGATAATGATGAAAAAGACGATAATGGTAATGATAATGATAATGAATGTTATTTCTGATATTTCCTGTTGGAGCGGAGAAGTAGCGTTCCCCTCCAAGCCAGTTGGGTTTGTGAAAATAGGGGACAGTACATTTAAACACTCTCACAGCCCCATATGGGCCTGTGGGGCTGTAACTGCACATCCATGCACGGACTGGTTGTAAAGGGGAAATTTTGTAAACAGTTTATCCAATCTTGAAGCTTCTATTGTTCATATTTGAAATGATCAAAAATTCTAGCCTACATGAAGGGAAAATTTTTTGCACTGTATCTTATATTGCCCCTTGAAACAATATCCCAAAAAAACTTTAGTAAAAATGCAAAAAAAATTCTGGTGATGGATAATGACAATGAACAATAATAATAATAATACTAAAATAAAAATAATAATAAAACAAAACAAAACAAAACAACAATTTAAAAAAAATAAATAATAATAAATAAAAATAAGGGTAATAATTTAAAATAATAATAATTTAAATTTAAAAAAATAATAATGATAATTAAAAATAACAAAAACAATTTTAATTTATAAAGATTTAATTTTTAATTAAAATTAATAATTTTAAAAACAAAACAAAAAAAAACAAAACAATAACAAAACAATCAAAACAATAATAATGATAATAATAATAATAACAATTAAAAATAATAATAATAATAATGAAAATAATTAAAAATAATAATAAAAGATAATAATAATAAAACAAAACAAAAACAAAACAATAATAATAAATGCTATCTTAATAAAACAATAACAATTAAAATGATTTAAGGGTATTGATAAAAAGGGTAATAAAATGATAATAATAAAATAAAATAAAATAATAATAAAGAAAAAAAATAATAATAAAAACAAAAAAAAAATAATAATAAAGTGCGATGCTAAAAATAATAACAAAAAATAATTATACATGTAAAATCAAAAAAGATGGATAACATATTAAGCATAATCTTAATAATAGTAAAAACAATAAAAATATTAAAATAAAAAAATGATAAAAATGATAAAGGGAAAAATGAAATACTACTACTTAAATACTGCTAAATACAAATAGCAAAAAATAATGATAGAAAAAATAATAGTCATTATAATAAAAGAAAATACTAATAAAACTAATAATAATTTAAAAAAATAAAAAATAAAAAATAAAATAAAATAAAAACCCAAAAAAAATAACAATAACAATAACAATAATAAAATAATAAAAGATAATATTTAAAAAATAATAATAAAAATAATGATAATAATGATAATAATGTTAATAATGATAATAATAATAATAAAATTTATAATAATAATAATTTTTAATAATGATAATAATAATAAATAAAAAATAAAAAAAAATAAAATAAAAGGGAAAAAAATAATAATACTAATAATAATGATAATAATAATAATAATAATAATAATTAACAACTTGTAACTGTAATAAAATAGAATAATACCCAACAATATTAAAGCAAAAATTAATGAAATTTAAAAAAATAAAATAATAACCCAAAACAATTAACAAAATAATTAAATTTCTAATAATAATGATAATTTCTTTAAAAACCCAAAAATAATAATAATAATAATAATAATAAAAGATAAAAAATAAATAATAATAACAATAAAATAAAAATGAAAAATGATAATGATAATGATAATAATAATAATAATGAAATGATAATGATAATGATAATGATAATGATTATGATATAATAATAATAGTAATAGTAATAGTAATACTAATAGTAAGTTTTTAGTAAAAATAATAATAATAATAAAAGTAATAATGACTTTAAAGTAATAAATAATGATGATAATAATAATAATGAATAATAATAACAATAATAATGAAATGATTAATAATAATGATAATATAATGATAATGATAATGAAAAGAAAATAAAAATAGTAATAATAGTAATAGTATTAGTAAAAATAATAAAAAATAGTAATAATAACAATAATAGTAATAATAGTAATAATAATAATAATGATAATAAATAATAATATAAAAATAATTTGTAATAAAAGCAAAAATAATAGTAATAATAATATTAATAATATTAATAATAGAAATTTTTTTGACAAAAAAATAATAATAATAAAAATAAAATATAATTTTTAATAATAATAATAATAATAATAATAAAAAAATAATAATGAAAAAATAATAAAATGATAAAGAAATTTAAAAATGATTAAATAAAAATAATAATAATTAATAATAATACATAATAATAATAATAATAAAAATAATAATAAAAAAGTAAAAATAATAATAATAGTAAAAAAATAGTAATAATAGAAATTTAATAAAAGTAATAATAACAATAATAGAAAATAATAATAAAAAAAAAAAATAATAATAAAAATAATGAAAAATAATAAAAAAATGATAAGGGATAATAAAAAACAAAAAACAATAAAAACAATAATAAAAATAATGAAAATAATAAAATAAAATAAAAATTTAAAAATAAAAATAATAGTAAAAATAATAGTAAAAGAATAATAATAATAAAAGTAAAAATAAAAATAATAGTAATAATGATAATAAAAATAAAAAATTAAAAATAATGAAATTTGACAATAAAAGTAATAAAATAAAATGTTAAGGGATAATGATAATGATAATGAAAATGATAATGAAAATGTCACCACCAAAGTCCTGCATCAAAGATCACCAGCACCTGCACGCAGTCACCATGCCCTCAGCACCCGTCACCATGCCGATCACCAGCAACCGTCACAAGTGACAACCACAACGACCACTACCTCACCATCTACAAACGCCCACTACAACCACACCATGCTCCACCACGCCCCACTACGACCACCAACACCCCCACCACCCCCACCACGCTCCCACCCCAGCACCACAACGCCCCACCCCCGACCCCCCCCCCACCACTACCAACACCACCCCCCCGACCCCAAACCCGCCACCCCCCACAACTCAACCATCAGCACCACCACCCAACCAGCTTCACCACCAGCTCACTACCCCCAACCCCCCCACCCCCCTCCCGATCCAACACCAGAACTACTCCCCACTCTATAAAATCCCTCCCCTACATCCTCCCCGCGGCAACCACCGGGACCGCTATCCCCGGCCGCGGCCATGTTCCACCACAGCCACTCCCGGTGAGCATAGCTAAAAAAAAATCTAATTCTTGAGAAACTCATAATATTACAGTCTTACCTTATTTTTTCGTCATGACAAATTCGAATAAAAAAATGAATATTCCCAAATTTAAAAGGGAAAGAGATCCACATCGGGTTGTCTGGCAATAATAAATTTTGGAATGGAACATAGCGAGGGGGGGGGGGGGGGGCGCAGTCTTACTGAGGAGGAGAGGCATATACGCTATAAATATATTAGCTTACTGTAGGGTAATTAGCCTTGATTTAGGAACTTAATATAAATTTAGACCTTTAACATCGGCTCTTTTTTAACCAAATGTTCGATTTTCACTGGGGAGGCGTTTAAAGATATAAGCCTACGGGGCCTAGAAACCCATCAATGGCCGTAATGGCGTCTCGGCGCTTGGCCAGACTGTCTAGTTTTACAGCGAGTAAATAGTGCCACTCGCCAGAACAAAATACATGCCTCCATTAACAACGAAGGTTACATGGATTTGACTGTTATTGTAGTCTCGTCCTCGAAGAACGATTCTGAGAGACGCCACGTTTGCAGGGGAACGAGCATGAACTGGCCGCTAACTGTTATTACCATTAAAAATCAATTGACTTTAGTTTAGTTTCTGAGTGTTCCTTCCAAATTAATGTTATAGTTGGCGGAGAGTGGTTCTCTAATGTAGGAGATTTATTTGGTTACAGTTCTTGGGAAAGAAATAACTATCGTATCAAAAGTATTTTTGCTTGTACAATCTTCTGATTGCAAAAGTTAATTGATAGTCATAAAACGAATTAGCTAGGAGGGTAACCTTGTAATTATTACCTTTATTGTTAATTCAAATGATCATTCTTTCCACTTGACATAATTCCTATAGTTATTTCAAAGAATCCACTGCTTTTACCGAAGGCATTTTAGCCAGTAGACATAATACTTAGTTTCGTGAGAAACAACAACAACAACAACAACAATAATAATAATAGTAATAATAAAGCTGTTGCTGCTGCTGCAAATGATGATGATGATAATGATGATAATGATAAGGATAGTTATGATGATAATTATAGTAATGATAAGATCAAGATGATGAAAATAATAATAATTAAAATAAATTATTATATTAATGACAACAATGATAATAATATTAATAATAATATAAAAACTATAGTATTCCTTAGTATACAAGTAAAAACAAAGATCAGTATGAAAATATAGATAATGATAACAGTAACAGTACTAATAGTGCTGATAATCAAATGGACAATAACAATAGTAATGATAACATGAGTATTAGTGATATGGATGATAATGGTGACAACGTTTCATGCCCGAAGGTTTATCTTTTTACCACCCTGGTACTTGCGTCCTTAAGATTCCACATAAATACCCACAGAGCGAAAAATAAACTTAAAATCACATGGAACAACATAGAATTAGAAAACGTCTTAAAATCACATAGAACGACATAGAATTTGAAAACGTCTCAATCCCAGTGTACCTCGGGATCCCCCTAGACCGAATTCTCAGTTTCAGATGAAGCATAGATTAGCTGAATAAGAAAATCGTTTCAAGGACTAGCATCCTACGCAAACGCACAAGCACAAGTTGGGGGATTGACTTACACCCATTAAAGCAGACAGCTCTATCACTCTACTATTCAGCAGCTGAATACTGTTCTCCAGTGTGGCCAGGATCATGCCATGCAAAGAGGTAGACTCCGAACTAAATGAAGCCTGTCGACTCATTACAGACACCCTCACATCAAGCTCATTGCCTGCACTACACCGCCTGGCCAGCATCACGCCGCCATCAGTTAGGACAAGATCAAAACAGATCACGGACCCGAGACACTCCCTCCACAACCATCAAGAAGTTAGACAACGCCTAAACCCAAGGATAAATTGTCACTATTTGAAGAACGGATTTACTAAACTCTCTCGTAAACGTTGTATCTTGTAATAGTTACGGGAAGTATCAACGATTTCTTAACTAGCGACGTTACGATCCATTTCCAAATGCTAAACAACAAGAGCGTAGGGGTCTCGTAACCGACCAATCAGCGTTAGCTCGTGAAAAAAATTGACCAATCACAGAGCGTTAACCATTGAACTAAAGCAGCACCAATAAGGTTTCTTTATGAAAAATTCACACAACATGTGATTAAACAGTATTTCAAATTGGTGTCCAATTCATTAAGGCAAAAGAAGGAAAGTCATGAGACTAATGTCAGTAATTTTTTTTCTATTTAGCCAGGTGCAAAGGGTCACTTTCACCAGTACATGCCTTCATTAATCTTCACCACCTTTATCAATAAACTCATAAATGTTGATATTTATATATATATATATATATATATATATATATATATATATATATATCTATAGCTATCTCTGTCTCTGTCTCTCTCTCTCTCTCTATCTCTCTCTTTATATATATATATATATATATATATACATATATATGATAAAATAATAACATATAAGGATATATAAATAAATACATAAATATATATAAATACACACACACACACACACACACACACACACACACACACACACACACACACACATATATACGTACACACATACATATATACATATGAACACACACACACACGCACACACACACACACGCACACACACAAATATATATATATATATATATATATATATATATATATATATATATATATATATATCACGCATACATATCTGTGTCTCTATCTCTTCCTCTCTCTCTTACTCAATACTTTTATCTCATTTATAGTAAAAAACGCCACTCAAAGATATTTCATTATAATTTCATAAAGAGATTATAATACACTACAACAAATTTGTTAAAATTATTTTTTCTCATTATTCATCAGCAAGTTAATGCATCACTTCCATTATAATATTATATTAGGGTATTAAGAGGTGTTCATATATATTGTTATTGAATATTTATTATATTTTGTTCTTCTAGAGAAAATTTTCATTCAAAATTCGTTCCTGATGATGTGTCAGAACTCTTTTAATTCATGATAAAATAAATAGGTTGAGTGATTTATATTAGGCCCACATCAAGTGTTTCCACGGCGTCCGCGGATCGGCAAAGCCCATCCTTATTTAAATTAACCATATTGTTTTTTGTTGTTGTTGTTTTTTTTGTTACTATGCCTCCTAAATGTGTTGCTCTTACACATTTATTGATTTCCCCAAAGAGAAGTCACAGTTGCCCACTCTTGAAGGTATTTATGAGGCTGATATGAGCGGAGGAGGGTCGCGTTTACGACCTCGGAAGTGTTTTGAAAATACGTTCGTTGCGAGAAGATTTACGATGATTTACGATGTAAACAAACCTCATACGATCCCGTATATGCGTTAGTAGATCCGGCCTCACGATAGCAAATGAACGGATCAAGCAACAGTGTATAACAGTAAGGCCAGACAGGTACCCAGCAGCAACAACAGCAGGGGAAAGGTTCCTCGAAGCAACAGACCTAACCGGAAAGGAGTGGTGTTTGCTTAACAGATGCAAAGCTAGGCGAACCAGAGCTGACGTAGCGAGATGGGGAAACACAGATAATCATTGGAGCGACACGATTTAGTGAGGATGATAAGTGTTACGAAAATAATAATAATAAGAATAAGAATAGTAATATCAATAATGAGAATTATGATGATAATGATAATTACAATGACAATGATAATAAAAAGTTAATACGACTTATGATAACAATAACAACAAGATAAATAGTAATAATGGTGATAATAATAAAGGTAATGATATCATTATTATTATCAAGTAAAATATTAATATATTAATAGTGATAAAGATAAAATGGTAATAATGATATTGATAAGAATGATTATAATAACAATATTAATTATAACAACAACAACCACAACAAGAACATTAGCATTAATGATAATGATTATGATAATGATAATAATAATAAGGATGATGATTATAACAGCAATACTAATGAAAATGATAATGACTATAAAATCAATATCAATTAAAGTATTAATGATAATGAAGATAATGATAATGATGGAGATAATAATGGAAATGAAAATAAGGATAGCAATAATATTCATGATAATTACATCAACAACAAAAACAATAACTATAATAAGGAAAATAAGCACACACACTCACGCGTATAAAGGCATCAAATCACAAATAGTAATAATAATTCTAATAATAACAGCAACACTGATAACTCTTGATACGGCGAAATGACATTCGAAAATATAACCACTATTCCATCATTTATTCCAATTTTGGTGGATTCAGTATCTCAGAGAAAATGTAACTGCACTTTGCATTCAGCCACGAGACATATCTTACATCCAGGGGCGGGGCGTGAAATGCGTGGCGGTGATGACGAGAATAGGAAAGGCACTAAAATGAAAATCGCGAAATAAGCCCTGGTGATGAAGATCGCTTGTCCGTGTGAAGATAATATAGAACGGTGGTATTCCGCGGGTGGTGCCATGTTGCGCCAAGATTGAAATGGAGTAGAGGCGCTAAAATGGTTTTAATGGAGCTTGTGTGAGTTGTTAATGAGAAGTGATATGGGGGAACCGTCGGCGAATATTCCAGAGATCAGTGTTTAAAACTGCAACACAGCAGATTTGTGAAGGGAATTCGTAGCTTCTTGGAAATTTGAAAGGATGTAGACAGTAAATGGTCATGGACGAAAGCAAAATCAGACAAGAAAAATGTTGATGTTATGACAGTGGAACTGCAAAAGGAGGAAAGGCAAGGATTGAAGAGAAACGTAATGTTAGCGCAGAAATGCAGCCAAAATGAGGGACGAATGATAAATTGACGTGATGAGAAGGAAATAAGTGAAGTAAGTAAAAACCCAAGGAAGTAGTTTAACATGCAAAGTTAGGGTTCAAAATTAATCAGAAGAAAAGCGAATGAAGAAAGAATGAAAAGTGATAGCATCAGAGCCGATACAAGTCAGAGACTGAACAAAGGAGGTTTTAGCATTTCTCCACACATATTTTGTTATTTTCCAAAACAAAGTTAAATGCTGAAGTGATGAAAAACTACAGAAATAATACAAGAAGAAAGTTACATATTCAAATTAATAAAACAAAGCGAGTTATAGGGAGAATAAACAAGAATCCACGATTCAGAATAAGCAACACAAACAGGACCCAAGTCGGCTAAAAGAGAATGTACGAATTTCCTCAAATGAGATCATCGTTCCTGTAGCCAAAAGGAGCCGGAAATTATGGAATGAGG
>NC_061842.1:1790338-1797838 GCF_019202785.1 Penaeus chinensis
TCCACCATCACAGCATAATCGGACCATTCGCGCTTCCATTCTCGAAACTGTTAGGGACTCGCAGCTGCTGTTAATGCTTTCGGAGGCTGTATTGTTGCCTTCGGGGTCGGCGGAGTATGAGAAGCAGTGGACGCGGCAGAACTGCTCACTGGCGAACTCACAGGTGAAGCTACAGACTGCTGGGGGGTGAGGCGAAGGATCAGCTCCTGAAAACGAGCAGACTCCTCGTTCCTGCGTGCTTCCTCTCGTCGGTAACGATTTTCTTCGTCTTCTTTCCGGCGGGCTTCATCATCCCTCCGGCGGGCATCTTCCCTGTTGTCATCCCTATGAATTATCCACTGCATACAATGTAGCAACATCCGTGGGAGATGGGGTGCTGGCACTGGCTCCTGCAGACTCTTCAAGGCTGGAGTCAGGCTTCTCAGGGTCGCTCTTACTGGTATCTTCTTTTTTCTTCCCTTTACCCATTGTAACGTTGTAAGGGTGTCAAGAATATACAATTAAATCGCCGAAAATCCAGTGAAAATACGTAAATATAACGTGAGGCAGCGAGTGTTATGGCACTCGTGTGCGCGGTGTCAGGCGGTGACGTCACGGCGGACACGTGCGGGCAGGCGAGCCACGAGCGCGAGGAATCATTCGCTCACGAAGCGTCGTACAGAGTGCAAGATATACCTCGCTCATACAAAACCTCAATATGCTTCGGTCCGGCACTGCACAATACACACCACTACACTATAGCCACACACCACTGCATTAATGAAGTACACTGCTGAGTGGGTTGATTGCTGACCGGGCACGAGGGTGGATGAGGCGCGGGGCAGGCGAGAAGCCATGAGGTCGAGGAGGCCTGGGGCAGGCAACAATAACAGGCGTCAGAACTGAATTTGCTAGATCACTGCGCCATGTTCGTCTTCTACGTTTGATGGTGTTTCTCTATGATGCTTGAGGGTGAAGAAAACACCGATGAAAACTAAAGTAGATTCATTGGAGATCAGCTCTGACAAAATTAATACGGAACTCTTCATGTTCCGCTGCCCCACACGCTAGGCTCCGTCTGCGAGTATTACTACTAGACGTGTGACTACAGAGACAAAATAAAATGTTGTTCTCTATAAATCGCACAGAGAATCTCACTCTTTCACATAGGTGATATGCTACACAGCAATATAAACTACACATAACCTTCTATATTTCACATGGTATGACATATCACACAAAAGGAAGTGTGTACAATATAATCACATAATTATCCCTATATACGTACGAGAATACTGACATCACAATCCGTATGCAATGGCATCACAACATGGCACTCACAACTCACATCATTATCATAACTCACTTCATTATCAAAACCCACAGTCGCTTTAGGATAAATGAGCGGTCATGTCTTCCAATGTTTATTACTGTGCAACCCTGTCTGGGTATAATGAAGCATAAATTTCTTTATATATATTTTTTTTCAATATTAGAGTGTGTTGATTAAAAGTAAAAGAATATGGATTTATAATTTCAATAATTTGTATTCCCTCCCCCCCCTGCCGCTAAAGCAGCCTCCAAACTTCAAAGCATCGACGCCACTGGTTCCGTCGCCAGTTTTTTTTTTTTTGTCCTTTATTACTGTGCAGCCGTTCTCATAGCTGCAATGCATTTTCGATGACGCCAAATCAACTGAGGGGACTTTCCCTGCCCATAGCTGCCCAAACATGATCTATAGAGTTTTAATCTGGTAATTTAGGCGGATGTGGCAACACAACACAACTCGGGGCAAAGCAGAATAAGCTCTGAAGCATTTAAATCACCATATGAAGCATTACAAACCCGCCCCGATTTATGTAAACCAGGGACATCAGAGGTCATGCAGTACTGCATTTAGCTTTACATTATACCTATGTAGACTGATAACAGATTAATAATTTGATTTGTTAGAGATGAATAAAATTATAAACACATAAACGAAACAACACATGGTTATCGAAGCGCAAACTTCATTTTTTAATATCGGTCCTCGAATACTGTAATAAGATCGTCATATTGGAATATTAGCCATGTGAGTGATTAACAAAATGCCCCGCCCTAACACAGAATTACGCTCAGTTCCTCATTGAGAACAAGTTAAATTAATTACTACAATTACTACGTTTATATATGTATACATATATAAATGTATATACCCCTCTGTGTATCCTCCATCTGCGTATCTATCTATCCACATATATGTGTGTGTGTGTGTGAATTTATTCATATGTGAATATTTATCTACATATATCTAACCCCCCCCCCCCCCCCAGGCTTGGGCCCGAGAAAAGTCCGGGAAATCCGTCCTGACTCGGAGGGAATGCACAAGTAGATCTTAACAGAGAAAGCGTCCTCCGGGAAATCCCCGGAAGGACACACGCCGCTTATCGCCTCACGGATCTAATTCGCTCAGCTCTCCTATCTGTTTCCCTGTCTCCTCGCGGGACCCGGGAAATTGGCTGTTCTTTTATCACTGATTTCTTAATCTGTTCTCGCGCGTCTCCCTGCTTGCTTTTATTGCTAGAGAGAGGAGGGAAGAGGAGGGGGAGAGGGAAGTGGGGGTGGGGGAGCAAAGTGACCAGGAGGACACCGGAGATATGCAAACGCAGACACATATTTACACATGCGAGCACACACACACACACACACACACACACACACACACACACACACACACACACACACACATACATATATATATATATATATATATATATATATATATATATATATATTTATTTATTTATTTATAAAGATATTCATGTAATTAAAAGAAGTGGCAGAATTATACAAATGGAGACATTGAAAAATGAGAAAGAGAGAGAGGGTGAGTAGAAGAGAGAAATAGAAAGATGTGTTTATATATGTATATATATATATATATATATATATATATATATATATATATATATATATATATATATATATGGTTAGGTAGGTAGATAGACAGAGAGAGAGAGAGAGAGAGAGAGAGAGAGAGAGAGAGAGAGAGAGAGAGAGAGAGAGAGAGAGAGAGAGAGAGAGTGAGAGAGTGAGAGAGAGAAACTGCTGTCTCATGTCCTCCCAAAACCGTTATCCCTGCTTTGAAAACCGATAAACTGAAGGGCCTTTGAATTAGAATATTGGAAAAATTCCGTGTAATTTTCAGTATTATCATAATGCAATATATTTTCAAGAGAGAGTTGTAGAAAAAAATATTAATTTCTTTTCATTTCTTAAATTATGTTATTCGCGTTAGAAAAAAAAAAAAATAACAAACGGACATCAACAAAATCTATTTTGATTTACTTTATTTTAATAATTCAATATACAGGTCAGATAACACTTGTAAGCAGTTCACGATCCTTTCTCCTTTTCAAGTAATGAAGAACTGAAAGGTGGAATGAGTCTACCGGTGTGCTCGCAATTCAATTAAAACTTAAGACTGACCGATATACCATGCCATCTGTAAGTAATAGGATAATCAGTTTATAAGTGGCTTCAACACGAGGCAAAAATATAATACGTTAAAAACAAAGGGACCATTTAATTCCCTCATGCAAAACTAAGAATATGATATACTTAGTATTCTTTAATATCGAAAGGTTTAGTCACGTATGCCTGTGTACACTCACTATTCATAATCCACGTGCATTCAGCAAATTCACTGTGTCGCTGCGCTCTTACTGAGTGACGATATCCGACAAGTTATACACAAAGAGAGGTTGAGTAATGCCGTTGTTTGTCGTGACATCATTCTGCCCACACGACTCGGCTGGCACGTTCGATCTCAGGTAGTCTAGGATTTCTCACGTTAGGCTCACAGTAAAACAAAAGCGGTCCGAGCACATAATCCTAACGATGGTATAAATTTGCCACTAAGAATGAGAGTACCATATAAAAAAATGTTTTGATAAAGAAGTAGAAAAAAAGCTAAGAGAAGAGAAGGAAAACAACAAGAAAACAAGAAAACAACAACAACAACAGCAACAGCAAAGTGGAGAAAACTCCTCACCCGCCCCGCGCTCCGCCAACACAGCCGCAACTTAAATGCAATGGGATTAGGCCTTTCAACATTATTCAATCCGCAAACGTCTCGCTACATTCCGCCCGAGATTATTTGCGGAGAAGGTTACGCGTCGGTGCGGGTTTTTAAGCCGAATGAAAACCCAGGTAGACGTTTTTTTCAAAGTTTTCCTCTGTGGTTCTAGTTGAAAGCATTGAAACGAAGGGGTCAAGTTCAGCCATGATGGAGCTTTAGTAGGTCTTGGAAAAGAAAGAAAAAATAAATAAATAAATAAATAAAAGTAAAAAAATAAAGTGTAAGTATTATTGTATTTTTTTCCGTTCATAAATTATTTTCTTTGTTTTTATCTTTTTCATTTTTTAAAATTAATTTTCATATTTGCTAGTCTATTTTTTAAATTATTTTTTCGTTCCTATTATTATTTTTTGAGGAGAAGAGAATAAGCAATACCGAAAGACTTTTTCTTAATTCAGGAACAGAGATAAAAAAAAGGAAAAAAAGGAAGAGGTAGATTAGAATAAAAACTGAACATCCTGTGGTAAACAAATTTTCATACGTGCATTTTTGACTCATTATTTTTTAATATTAATAATTCTGAAATATGGATATAGCAAAGATCCTTTCCAAAGCCAGGGCAAATATACAGAGCAAACATAATAAAGTTTGTAAAGTTTTAAGGTACTTATGTTTTTTTTTTCTCTATGAACATTTTGGGATGAATAAACTATGCCTATGTGCGTACTTGTGCATATAACGTACCTGCATAAATTATGTGCATATATATATATATATATATATATATATATATATATATATATATATATATTTGAATATATATATATATTTATATATATATATATATATATATATATATATATATATATATATATATATATATCCATACATACATACAGACACACACACACACACACACACACACACATGTTTATATAGTTATATATATAATACAGTTATATATATAAACATAGTTATATATACAGAAATAAACAAATAAATAAATAAAAGTATATATATATATATATATATATATATATATATATATATATATATATGATATATAAACAAATACGCAATAATCTCGGTGTTCATCATTATCATCATTACTATGACAGTATTATGTTTTTTTGTTTTTTTATGTTTTTTTTTTATTGGGAGAGGGAGATAGAGGTAGCTAGAGATAGATAGATATTAAATAAATAGGTAGACAGAGAAAGAGGAAGAGAGAAAGAGAGAGAGAGAGAGAGAGAGAGAGAGAGAGAGAGAGAGAGAGAGAGAGAGAGAGAGAGAGAGAGAGAGACAGAGACAGAGACAGACAGAGAGACAGACAGACAGATAGACGGATTGATAATGCGAAGAGCTAGATCGCTGCGCTTGAACATAAACAAACAGACAATAACAAACAAACCTGTTCCTTCTGAAAACTCATGTTACCCTAAGAAACCACAGCTTCCTCTCCCTCCAAGAAAAAAATGACGATCGTTTGGAGAGCGAAAAAATATATATTTCACAATTTTTTGGACGAATTTTCCCCCAGAACAAATAGCATGGGTAAAATGGAAAAGGTGAGCAAGCTGCAAAAATCACATGGCTTCGTTCAATCAGCTGCCTGCGAATGGAGCTGAAGCGAAGAGACTTTTTAAACTTCGCGGGTATGAAAGGGGAAGAAAAAAGAAGAAGAAAAAATCACGCTAGTTTTCACAGCTATCTTTGTGATCAAAAACTTCCCTGGTATTTTCTTGGAAGCGAAGGTAATTTAGATCCGTGTGTAAGGCAACGTAATCCAGAAAGGTATTGATGTAGTTTGTGATGTAGATTAATCAATAATGAATAATTAATATAAGATGGTGAAGAATACACAGGTAAGCCAAAAAAGGGGGAAAAATACCCATCCGCAAACACAAAGATTATCTCAACGAAAACAGATCTATTCGTTCAAGGATATCAAGGCATTTGCATGGGACTACACGCGACTAGCATTGTGCGCGCAGGAGCAGGCCAGCGGAGAGTGCCAAATCACCCTCAGTCCGTGTAAAGTGGACGGCATCCCGCTCTCGCACGTGTCTCCGATAGAGTCTCTGGTCTTACACTTCCTGAAACCATTTTTCGTCCGAGATTGCGATCTACGTCTTGGGATTTTCCTCCTATTTCTATCGATTGAGTGATTAACGTGATATACGGCCCATTGGATTCCAAGTGGGCCTGTCTGCCGGCCGCGTGAAGGCGAGGATAAATCAGGGCTGAGCGCCTCCCGGTCTGGCGGAATGGCGCTCGGTTGCCATTATCGATGGCCGCTCTATGGTGCCTTATCCTGGCGCTTTCTAGATTCCCTTCAGTTAAAAGTTTCATATCCATTTTCATTGTTAATATCAGTCAGTAAAGTTTGGAAATACTCGTTCATTTTTTATTTGATTGACACTAAATTCATTCGACTTTTCTTTTTCTCACTCTGTATAATACAGTAAAATCACTGTAATATCAATTCTTGTATTTGATCATCTATGAGCAACGCTGTAACAATAAATAAAGTGCTTCCACACAAATTCAGGATCAAATACCAAAGAGCCATCATTTGTGAATTCATCTCTGTTATGCACAACGAACCCAACATATTCATGATCATAAAAGCTGCGCGATCTATATTAATTACTGTGACTCCCAGCATAAAGTAGCCATATCCAGTACATTTCAGTGTCAGTAAAGTTATATTTCTTTCCATGAACTACACAACAGAATCAACACAACCGGTGCGGATAGATATTAATCTAATGAAATGAGAATCGGATTTTCTTCATTCAGTTTTCCCGACTCGTCACTTGCAAAATTTACCTCCATTCCCTTGGATCGAAGCAAAAGCGCAAAATCGTCGAATATTTGCCGGGTGTGGAAGGCCGCATGCGGTCAGCTTTAAGCCGCGATGTGTCTCCAGCAAATAGCTTTTGATGGAACGATGAGTATCATAACGATAATTGATTCCTGCTCAACAAATTTGCTTTAGGTTAAATGCATACAACCCCGCAAAGCTGCACGCGCTGAAACAAGCAGGGTGGCACAGTAAACTACATGCGTATTTGCTTATGCATTTCGCTTTTTAGGCATGTATGTGGGTTTGTACATACATATGCATATATATATATATATACACACAAACATATATATACATACATAGATAAATACATACATACATGCATATATATACTTACATAGATACATACACACACAAAAAAATGCCTGCGCTCTGACTGCTGACTCGAGCCCGTGAAAACGATATATCGGCTAGAGAAGTCAATCGCAGGTGTCGTAGGGGAAGTCGCCGCCATTGCACAAGTGTTTAGGAAGGGAATCCAATCAGGCAAGGGTGGCACTGCCATATAACCTCTCAATAGTGAACTGAGAGAGGCCTATGTCCTGCAGTGGAACGGCTGTAAAGAAAAAAAAAAAAAAAAAAAAAAAAA
>NC_061842.1:1802838-1805376 GCF_019202785.1 Penaeus chinensis
TGTCTATCTATCTATTTATCTATCTATTTATCTCTCTCTCTCTCTCTCTCTCTCTCTCTCTCTCTCTCTCTCTCTCTCTCTCTCTCTCTCTCTATATATATATATATATATATATATATATGTATGTATGTATGTATATGTCTGAGACGGAGAGAGAGTGAGGCAGAAAGAGAGAGAGAGAGAGAGAGAGAGAGAGAGAGAGAGAGAGAGAGAGAGAGAGAGAGAGAGAGAGAGAGAGAGAGAGAGAGAGAGAGAGAGAGAGAGAGAGAGAGAGAGAGAGAGAGAGAGAGAGAGAGAGAGAGAGAGAGAGAGAGAGAGGCAGAGAGAGAGAGAGAGAGAGAGAGAGAGAGAGAGAGAGAGAGAGAGAGAGAGAGAGAGAAAGAGAGAGAGACAGAGATAGAGATAGAGATAGAGAGAGAGAGAGAGAGAGAGAGAGATAAAGAGAGAAAGAGAGAGAGAGAGAGAGAGAGAGAGAGAGAGAGAGGGAGAGAGAGAGAGAGAGAGAGAGAGAGAGAGAGAGAGAGAGAGAGAGAGAGAGAGAGAGAAAGAAAGAGAGAGAGAGAGAGAGAGAGAGAGAGAGAGAAAGAGAGAGAGACAGAGATAGAGATAGAGATAGAGATAGAGAGAGAGAGAGAGAGAGAGAGATAAAGAGAGAAGAGAGAGAGAGAGAGAGAGAGAGAGAGAGAGAGAGAGAGAGAGAGAGAGAGAGAGAGAGAGAGAGAGAGAGAGAGAGAGAGAGAGAGAGAGAGAGAGAGAGAGAGAGAGAGAGAGAGAGAGAGAGAGAGAGAGAGAGAGAGAGAGAGAGAGAGAGAGAGAGAGAGAGAGAGAGAGAGAGAGAGAGAGAGAGAGAGAGAGAGAGAGAGAGAGAGAGAGAGAGAGAGAGAGAGAGAGAGAGAGAGAGAGAGAGAGAGAGAGAGAGAGAGAGAGAGAGAGAGAGAGAGAGAGAGAGAGAGAGAGAGAGAGAGAGAGAGAGAGAGAGAGGGAGAGAGAGAGAGAGAGAGAGAGAGAGAGAGAGAGAGAGAGAGAGAGAGAGAGAGAGAGAGAGAGAGAGAGAGAGATAAGAGAGAGAGATAAGAGAGAGAGAGAGAGAGAGAGAGAGAGAGAGAGAGAGAGAGAGAGAGAGAGAGAGAGAGAGAGAGAGAGAGAGAGAGAGAGAGAGAGAGAGAGAGAGAGAGTCAAAGTCAAAGTCAAAGTCAAAACATTTTATTCCATTAAATTACAATGGTTATTCTTTACATAAATATATATATATTTACATTTGAATATTTAAGAAGTGTTCTTTTAATTTCATTTTAAAATTACAGAAGTTGTTAATGCCTCTTAAATTATCTGGTAGCATGTTCCATAACTTGGGTCCACGTATTTCCATTTGTCGTGCCCCTGTATTGGTATTCGATCTCTTGACAAAAAGGGAATTTACTTGGCGTGTCTGGACACCTGATGTGTTCCCTATGGTTTGCAAGGCCATCAACCAATTCGGATAATTCCCATGAATAAGTTTGTAAATAAATAAACATGTGTCATAGCTGCATTTAAAGTGAACTTTTAACCATTTTAATTTTTTGATATGTGGGGTGATGTGATCAAGTTTACTGATATTACCTAGTGCTACTCTGGCAGCAAAATTTTGTAATTTTTGCACTTTTTGCATCTGGGTTTTGTTAGTCGAACCCCAGATGTTTGAACTATAGTTAATTATGCTTAGAGCTAGAGTTTGTACAACCAAGCTTCTAGTTTCAGTAGTGATCTGATTTCGTATGTGATTATGATATAACAGGGTACCCACTACTTTCCTGTGTATTTTGTCAACGTGTGGTTCAAATGTCATGAATCTGTCTATTTGTACTCGGTTTGATAGAGCAGCCTTCAAATTCTATGATTGTGTCACTGGGAATTTTAGCAATGTTCTGCCGACTACCTATGAATATACATTGAGTTTTATGTGGATTTAGTTTAAGTCCATTAGTGTCAAAATATAGTTTTGTTTGTGTTAGAGTATCTTGCGCGTTTCTTATTAATGTATTTAAGTTGTTTACTGAATCACTATGAGGAAACTGTGAATCATCGGCGTACTGCACTAGAAGGCAGTTATTTGCTATTGTTGATAAATCATTTATGAAAATTGTAAATAGGATCGGACCTAAAATAGATCCTTGCGGAACACCAAAAGGTACTTCTTGTTTTGATGACATACTATTATTGATTCTTACCGATAGGGGTCCTTGTTTATAATATCTCGTAAAACCAAAGGTATCAATTTTTAATGATTACTAATTTGTTAAGGAAATTTCATGGTTACACATCAAAAAGCCTTAGAAAGGTCGCATAATGTGAGTAAATTACCTGATTTTTGTCAATGTTATTATAAATCTCATCAGTGATTTGCAGTAAAGCTTTTCAGTTGATAACCTATTTCTAAAACCATGTTGTGTTTTAGATAAAAAGTTTTTCTTGGCCCTTCCAGCAATTCGTCAGATGATTTGCTACAATTTTTTCAAGAATTATGGATAATATAGGGAGTATAGTAATATGGCGTAT
>NC_061842.1:1810476-1812976 GCF_019202785.1 Penaeus chinensis
TCTTTGTTGTTCTGTCTCCTTCTCTTTCTCTCCCTCTTACTCTTTTGACATTTTTCCCTCTTTCTATTTTTCATGTTTCTCTTCTTTCTGTTCCATCTCTTCCTCATCCTTTAAATCTTCTTTTTCCTCTTACTCCTCCTCCTCCTCCCCTTCCTTCTCCTCCTCTTCCTCTTTTTCCTTCTCTTTTATGCACCTTTTTCTCTTCCTACCACTCCCACTCTTCCTCCTCCTCCTCCCCTTCCTTCTCCTCCTTTTCCTCTTTTTCCTTCTCTTTTATGCATCTTTTTCTCTTCCTACCACTCCCACTCTTCCTCCTCCTCCTCCTACTCCTCCTCCTCATTTTCTTCCTCCTTCTTCTCATAATCCTTTTCCTCCTCCTTCTCATATTCCTCCTCCTCTTATTCCTCCTTCTGCTCCTCCCCATATTCCTGCTCCTCCTCCTCCTCCTACCCTTCCTCCTCTTCCTCTTCCTCTTCCTCTTCCTCCTCCTCCTCCTCCTCCTCTTCCTCCTCCCCCTCTTCCTCCTCCTCCTCCTCCTCCTCTTTTCCCCCTTTTCCTCCTCCTCCTCCTCCTCCTCCTCCTCTCCTCTTCCTCTTCCTCTTCCTCTTCCTCTTCCTCTTCCTCCTCCTCCTCCTCCTCCTCCTCCTCCTCCTCCTCTTCCTCCTCCTCACCCACTCTCTTCCTCTCCTCCTCCATCTCAACCTGCTCCTCATTTTCTCCCTCCACCTCCTCCTTTTCCTCTTCCTCACTCCTACTTCCTTTCCTCCTCCTATCTTCTCCTCCCCTCCTTCCTCTTCCTCTCTCCCTCCTCCTCCCCCTCCAATCAATCCACACGACAGTTAACACGAAATCGAATCGCCTTCACGCAGGATATCCCCGTGACGCCATTTCCGCAAACTGCCTAGTCATGTAACGGGGGGTTTTTTTGAAAGCTAAGTCCTTTTCTATTTAACGTATTCGGAATCTCTTTCAACTTTATTTTTCTCTCTTTTCTTTTCTCTTACTTTATTTTGTTTTTGTTTTTTAATTTGGTTTTCAATTCTTTGGTTTTCTTGGTTCTTCTTTTGTTTTCGTTTCCTTCTTTAATTCGTTTCCTTGTTGGTTTTTCATTTTCTATATTATGCTATGTGATGCATGGATTTTAAAAGAACGAATCGTTGTATTAAGTTCAGGACGTATGAGTATTTAAGTTTTCACAGAAAGCAATGAGTGATTTTGATTTTTTCATAGGTTGGGAAGGCATTTTGATTTTTATACGGATAGACTCCATTTGAAGTCTTAAAGAAAAGCAGTAAGTAATTTTTTATATTTCAAGCATGTATAAGTTAAGTTTTTAAAGTTTTCATTAGGAATAGAGCTATTTGAAGTTTCATAGGAAGTAGATAAGTTTGAAGCATTAATAGGAAGTTGAAAATCGATTTTTTTTTCAAAACATAGAGTAATTTTGAAGTTTTCACGAAGCGAAGTAATTTTTTGAAGCATGTCATAAGGAAGCATGTATTTTGTTAAGTTTTATGAAAAAGTAATTTTAATTTCTTGGAAGATAGGAATTTGCATTTCGTCGAAATAATTTTAATTTTCACGGAAGCATAGAAGAGGTCAATTAAAAAAAGAATAAATAGTTGATTGAATAAAGGTTAACAGTAATAGTAACGGTTAGTTTGTTCTGTGTCCAGATTTCATTAAGTCAACGTCATTAATAAATTGAAGATAATTATTAAAAAAAAAAATATATTTTTGTTTTTTAATTCATAGTTCATTGGTTTTTTTATTCAATTTTTTATTTATCTTACTTTTATCTACATGTGTGTGTCTTTTACAAATTGTTTATTTTTATTTTAATTAATTGATAGTATTTATTTATTTTATCATTTATAATTATATATCATGTGGTGTGTGTATATACTATATAAATTGTGTATGTATACTTATATAGTTATATGTATATATGTGTATAGTGTGTTATAATTGTTTGTTTATATATATATGTATTTTCCTCTCCCTTTTCCTAAGAAATATAAAGAAATATAATGGAAAGGAGACTTGATACAAAAGAAAAGTTGCCCGTTTTGTCTTCAGTCAGTTTGGTTTCCTCTTTTGAGAGAGAAAAGAAAAAGTGAATAAAGGAAAAGAGGTAATACTCTCAAAATAGAATGTTTCGCGCCACCCTCTTACGCGAAAGGACACTGTCAATATTGCACGTGAAAATTTTGCCCTGATGTTGCAAGACCTCGCTCGCGGACGCAGGGGCACCGGGTGTCCGAACAAATAAGGAATTTCGTTCACTTACAGCTCTCTCGAACAAAGTTTGCGGTTCAGTTCGCTTCCCGGAGAAACTTAATCGCTCTCGAATTCAACTTCCCAGCCTTTGCTCCGCTAAAGCACAGTAGTGTGTCTATATATATATATATATATATATATATATATATATATAAATATATATATATGTGTGTGTGTGTGTGTGTGTATGTATGTATGTATGTATAGCTGAATCATTATT
>NC_061842.1:1820476-1822976 GCF_019202785.1 Penaeus chinensis
CGATGGAGTGGAAGTTTGATTAATCTTGTCGTAGAGGGATTGATAGATGGCGAAAGAGACCGAGGAAGACGAAGGAGGGAAGTAGGAAGATGATGTTAAAACACTGGAGTCGGATTTCTAGTTTTGGAGAGACTGGAGATAAAACAGCTTGGAAAAACACAGCTGCCAGCCTTCCTTGCGAATACTGCATTTGATGAGGATGAATATCCATCAGACGTCGAACTGCCCAATGACTTTATGTTTCCAAAAATGACATCAAGGCAGATCGATCAAACGACTGATCTAATGTATTTACTGTCCTTTTTCTTCTCCTATGGCAATCCTGAAATTCCGCATGACCTAAGACCTGCTGTTGCGTTGTTAGAACAGCGACAGCAGGCGACGAAGAAGGTGATGGATGGAGGGCACTGTGACATCAGGGTTGTTGATGGCGCCGCAGATGTAGAGAAGACGCATTACCAGATTAAGTTGAAAATGTAATATGGAAAGCACGGCTGCACGGGTTTAATCATGTAGATGTCCGGCCCATATCTGACTAGAATAAAATCCTGCAATGTCCTTATTCGATCTGAAAATGAGAGACACTCCATCTTATGCAAAGATATGGTCCTCCATATTAAAGATTGCCAAATGTCGTTTATATAATCAGACTGTTAGCAATCATTATGTCCCGATTATCATATTATCTTATCATTAATAAAAACACGTTCGAATGATTACGTCTTTGCACTGGTCGGAATTGGAGAATATGTACATTTCTGTTATTAATCTGTAAGAACAAAATAAATACAAAGGATGATAATAAATAATAAAACTGACAAAACAAAATAATAAATAAATAAAACTAACACAATAGTAATTGATAAATACAGCTGACACAAAGGATAATAATAAATAAACAAAACTGACACAAAAGATGATAATAGATAAATAAAAATAACACAAAAAACAATAATGCCTAAATAAAACCGACACAAAAAATAATCACATATACACAAACCTGACACAAAATCATAATAATAACTAGATAAAACAGACGCCAAAGGATAGGAAACGATAACTCTTCTATATCTCGAGCCAAACTAATTACCTTTTTAAACGGTAAGAATATTGGTCTTACGGTCAAACTATCCCTCGTGTGGCATATGCTAATATAATGCGTAAATCTACTTCATTTCGATCCTCTGATTAAATTATTCAGCTTTCCCTCAAGGCAATAAATCCAGTCATAACAAGGTGAAGCTTTGAAGTGGAAAATGATGAGGTTTTAAAAGCACTGGACTTACCGTACTGGAGACCTGTTTACCTTCCGAGCACGCTGTAAGTATGTAAATAATGTTTGAGCGCCAGTGATCAATGTAAACTACTTTTTTGTTTTTGTAGAGAAATTGTCTGGGATTCTTTTCGCGGCCTTTGAACAAACACATTGAAGGACTTTGTGTTGTTCTTCCGTAGAATGTGCGGTTGAATGCTGTTTTTTGCGTGATGGAAACACGAGTTTTCTTTATGTACACACCATGTTTTTCAATGTTTTTTCCAAGTTCCATTTTTTTTCGTCCATATTCTGCTACCATTACCGTAGCAAAAGGTAGTAGTGGTTATGTTTATGACCCTTGAAACAAGTGGCACAACAGTGTTTTTGTGGGGTGTGGGTACCATTTGTACTAATAATCAATCTTTGCGTAATGGTGTTCATTTTAACTATGTTTTTTTTCCCCATCTTTGTTAAAAAGGGCAAAAAAGAACAAGAATATGTGTATATATACCGTATAAATATATATGTGTGTGTGTGTGTGTGTGTGTGTGTGTATGTGTGTGTGTGTGTGTGTGTGTGTAAATAAATAGTACATGTGTGTGTATATGTTATATATTATATATGTATATATGTATATATGTATTTGTGTGTATGTGTGTATGTGTGTGTGTGTACTCTCTTACTCCTCTCAAGACTAAACGATCAATTCCAAGCACTGTTTAGCCTTTGCATTGTGATATTTGCAAAGTGATATGTTGTGGTAGTCTTACGCCATACTCAATGCACCGATAGTTTGCAGACCACGAAAATACGCGTCCACATGTCAAGAAAGGTTCCCACATTATTGGAACCCGCCCCCCCTCCCCCTTGGCAAAAATGGAATCCAAAGCCTTTTAAACTGGCTCAGACAGGGAGAGTGTGTTTACAGAGCCTGATATTACGTGGAATGTGATCGAGGTGTGTGTGCCTGTTTCCGTTCTTAAGCTGCAAGGGAATTTTAGTTTTTTGTCATTATTATTGTTATTATTATATTTTGTTATCATAATTATTATTATTATTATTATTATTATCATCATCATTATTATTATTATTATTATTATTATTATTATTATTATTATTATTATTATTATTATTATTATTATTATTATTATTATAATCATTATCATTATTATTATTATTATTATTATGACTGTTACTACTAATAATAATACTGTCATTATTATCATTGTTATTATTATTATTACT
>NC_061842.1:1847976-1850476 GCF_019202785.1 Penaeus chinensis
TTATTTTTATTTTTATTTTTATTTTTATTTTTATGTTTATTTTTCTTTTTCTTTTTCTTTTTCTTTTTCTTTTTCTTTTTCTTTTTCTTTTTCTTTTTCTTTTTCTTTTTCTTTTTCTTTTTCTTTTTCTTTCTTCTTTTCTTCTTCTTCTTTCTTCTTCTTCTTTCTTCTTCTTCTTCTTTCTTCTTCTTCTTCTTTTTCTTTTTCTACTTCTTTTTTTCTTCTTCTTCTTCAGTTTTTGACACCGCGGAATCTTAGACCGAAAGGATTTTTTTTTTTTTTTTTAGTTCCGTTTGGACAATATCCTTCGTTTGTCTCCCCCCGTTCGAATTAAAAAGGTTTTGTAATTAATATACAACGCAGTGCATTTTTCCCCTTATTCCTTCAGATCAGTATTCAAAAAGCTGACCCATTGAAAGCAAGGGGCAGTAAAATGGCTTTTTTCGCTCTACAAACTTCATGCAATAAGACCTTTGTTTGAATTCATAGTGTAACACAAGGCAAGGCTTATGTCCTTATCTCGTAAATGCTTGAAGAAAATAAAACAAAGTCATATTCCATGAAAAGAGAAAGAACTGTTGTATAAAAACTATTATATGTGTTGTCTTGTGGCTGTAACGTTGATGTGATATTCACCGGATGGCTTCTAAAGTTCATTTTTATAGACTATAATACATACGAAAGATTTCTAGAGAAAGTGAACGCCCAAAGGAGTATGATGTTGTTATATAGATAAATTCTTGTCTGGAAATGGGAAAAAATCTAATCAAAGTAGGTAATAACAGCGTGGCAAAATATTATGGTAAAGACACATTAAAAACTCAAAAAAGGCAAAAATATGATGGTAAAGAGACATTTAAATCAAATTTAATATCAGAAACTAATCTAAAATGATTCATAAGCATACTGAGCTTCCATATTGTTAAACCGCACGTTTCAACAAGGTGAATTAATTGCATTGTATTACACTGTGTGAATATCAGAAGTGGATTGAGGGAATCCTGGCTCGGTTCCATTGTGTCTGAAACGCCGACGGGAGGGAATTCAGGTCCTGAAGTGAGAGTCCATTAGTAAGCTTATTTGAAGTTATTGAGCATTGCTCTCCGAGGAAGTGGTCTTTGAGAGGGACTCCGTGGAATTGTGCCTGTACTTCATTCGGTAACATTTCTTTACAGGCGGTGTGAATATTTTTGTACCTTTGATTTCAGTGGTTTTGCAAGTTTCGAAATTACGCTGTTGTTTAGTTCAAAATCATTTTTCCTTGCAATGCCTTTCGTGTTTTTTTTCAATAAAGCAATATTTTTTTTTCCATGGGACACCTGTGAATGCAGTCGAATATTCAATAAGTAACCAACCAACGTTTTAACACTAAAGCTGGATCTACACGTAAACGGAAACTCAAAGGATTTAACACCCGTGTCATTAGCTCTACTTATGAGAATTTATTGACTGCATACTGCTGGATAATAAAGCCAAAACAATTTAAAACTTTTTTTTTTCTATGAAGATTTTTTATAATGCTATAAACACTAGAAACACAATGCCAATTAGGGAATACGTTCCCTTCGATTCTCACAAGTCAGAAAACACTTGCACATCGCGTGATAGTTACCATATTGTACCAAAATCGTTGAAGATAACGATAATGTTAAAATGATAATGATGTAGATAAGGAAGATGTTGATGGTGAAGATAATGAAGAGGAGGAGGAGAATGTTGATGCAAATGATGATGAAGGAGAAGGAAGATGAGAATAAGGAAGAGGAGGAGGAGGAATATGATAATAAGGAGGAGGAGGAAGATGATGATAAGGAGGAGGAGGAGGAGGAATATGATAATAAGGAGGAGGAGGAGGATGATAAGGAGGAGGAGGAGGGAGATGATAATAAGGAGAAGGAGGGAGATGATAATAAGGAGGAGAAGGAGGAGGAAGAAGATGATAATAAGGAGGAGGAGGAGGATGATAAGGAGGAGGAGGAGGAGGAGGAGGAGGAGGATAAGGAGGAGGAGGAGGAGGAGGAGGGAGATGATAGTAAGGAGGAGGAGGAGGAGGATAATAAGGAGGATGAGGAGGAGGATGATAGTGATGATGAAGAGGAGAAGGAAGAAAAAATGACGACGAGGCAGAGGACGACAACGACGAAAGGAAAAACGCTTTCCTCCAAAAAAAAAATCCTACCGCATTTTTCCGTGGATCCGGCCAATCTTTCCCCTCCCTCTCCAGCGTCGTCTGCCCGAGTGCGAAACACAAATCTTCTTGATGAACCCAAATTTATGCAAATGAGGCTCCTTACACTTCGCCTGGAGTACCGGCTCTGCGCTCCAAAAACAAGACACGCTGATGTTGGAAGGTCGAAGCCGCTCTCACGCCGCTGCCACCAATGAATGCCTGGTCGATAGTGGTTTTGTCCTCTATTGTCCAAGAGTTTTTATGTTGGTAATGAGTCTGATTGTCTTCATTGTCTGTCTGTCTGTCTCTATCTGTGTCTTTATATCTGTT
>NC_061842.1:1855476-1857976 GCF_019202785.1 Penaeus chinensis
GTTCACTTTTATCCAGCCTTAAGGAATTCAGATTAAAAATATCTTTGGTCTTTTTTTTACTCCCCTCAACCTTTCCCGCCCACGCCACGCCCTCGCACGCCTTTACCCCCCCCCCTCCCCCCGCCCTTCACGCCCCTATCCCCACTTCCTTAACCGCGGTCCCGCCCCATAGCCCCGCCCCTAACTCCCAGTCCCATCCCTAGTCCCGCCACCTAACTCCAGGTCTCGGTCCTATCTCCGCCCCCTCACCCCAAGCCCCGCCCTTATCTCCGCCCCCTCGCCCCAGGCCCCACCCCTATATCCGCCACCTCACCCCAGGCTCCGCCCCTATATCCGCACCCTCGCCCCAGGCCCCGCCCCTATATCCGCCCACTAACCCCCGGTCCCGCATCAATTCCTGCCCCCAACCCTAGGCTCCGCCCATACCCCTACACCCTAACCCCAGGCCCTGCCCCTATGCCCGCCCCCTCACTCCCGGTCCATCCTCCATTCCCGACCCAACCCAGGCCCCGCCCCTATCCTAACCCCAGGCACCGCCCCTATCCCCGCCCCCTCACTCCCGGTTCATCCTCCATTCCCGCCCCAAACCCCAGGCCCCGCCCATACCCCTACACCCTAACCCCAGGCCACGCCCCTATCCTAACCCCAGGCCCCGCCCCTATCCCCGCCCCCTCACTCCTGGTCCATCCCCCATTCCCGCCGCCAACCCCGCCCCCCTCCCCGTTAAAAGGCCGGGCGAAGGAGGCCTTTCCCGACTCATTAAGACGAGAAAATAGGATCTGTCGGATCAGAGTCCGCGTGAGATTAGTGTCCGGCGCACACACCGTCAGCGGGAATTAGTGCTTGCCGCGCCCGGGGAGAGATGTCGCTGCCGCTTGTCCTGCCTTGTTTTGTTTCGGGTCTGTTATTTTCTATGCTAGTCTTTTTTCTTTTCTTTTCTTTCTTTCTTTTTGGGGGGGGGGGCGTCTTTTGATCTTTCATTGCGTTTTTTTTTCTGCTTTTTTTTTTACATTTTCATGTATTTTTTTCATTTATTTTTTCACTCGTCTTTTTACTCTTTTTTTTATTCATTTTTTCTTTCATTCATTTCCGTTCTTCTTTTTCCTTTTCCTTCTCTTTATCGATTTCTGAACATGTCTTTGGTCTATCAATGTATATTTCAAATTATCTTCTTGTCTTCATTATCTTCTTGTAATTTCCTTTCTTGCTATTTACCAGCCTGTCACTGTTTTCCTTTTATGTCTGTCGGCATCTCTTTTCTCTCTCCCCATTTCTTCCCTATTCCATCATTACTTTTATTATCTTTCACAATTTATCACTAGTTATTTTCTTTCCATTTATTTCCTTCGTTCTTTCTTCATATCCTCTCTTCCCTCTGCCCTTCTCTTCTTTTGCCTTCCTCCTCTCTTCTTAACATCTCCCTTCTTTCTCCTAGCTGATTCTCTCTCCTTCCCTGTATTCCTCTCTCACCTCGTTCTCTTCTTCTCTCTCTTTTTCTCTCTCTGCCTCTCTTCTTTTCCATTCTTCTTTTCCCTCTACTTCTTCTCCATCTCCTTCCTCTTTCCTCTCTCCCTCCCTTCCCTCTCCCTCTCCTCCTCTCCTTTTCTCCCTCTCTCTTTCTCTTCTCGTCTTCTCCCCCTTTCTCTCTTCTGTCTCTCTGCAACCGTCTGTTCCTCCATCGCCTCTCCTAATCTCCTCCTCGGCTCCTTTCCTTCTTCCTATCCTCTCCTTCTTTCCTTTCACCTCTCCGTGTCTCCCTTCCCTTTTCCTTTCCTTCCCTACTCCTCTCCTCCTCCTCTCCCTTCCGTCCCACCTCCCCTTCTCTCTTTTCCTGTCTCCTCCTCCCTCTATCTCCTCCGCTTTCCCTCCCTCCCTCCATCTCCTTCTTTCCTCCCTTCCTCCATCTCCTTCCTATTACCTCCCTCCTTCCCTTGCTTCTCTTTCCTCTTCCCTCTCCCGTTTCTTCCCCGAATGAGTGAAACAGCTGATTCCCATCTAGCGTGCTGTCTATCATTATTATTGTTTTCTCTGAACCAGATGCTGACTCTTGAGGGAAAGCTCGTCTTAAGATTTATGAGTCTGGGTCGGAGTCTAAGTATTTTCACCGGAAAATGACAGGTTAATTAAGTTTTTTTTTTATAATGAATCCAGGTGTTGGTGTGCGAGAATTTTGTGCGAATGATATCTGATGTCAGAAAGATAAATATCATTTTATAGGTTATAAGAATTGATAAAAAAAATTCCGAATTTAACGACCGTGTGATACTGACCTGTAATACCCCCATTCATCCATTTTTCTTGTTTTCATATTTTTGCAAAAGCACTTTCCCGCTTTTTCTTCTTTCCTTGATTCCATTAAATGTATTCTTTTTTTTTTTTTTTTTTTTTTTTTTACTCTTTTTAATGCCATTGGATATATAGGTCAAAGAAAAGACAGCGAAGAAGATGGAAGTTATGTAACGCAATATCGCTCGGTGTATTTGCCTCCTCTGTGTGCCTT
>NC_061842.1:1862976-1870476 GCF_019202785.1 Penaeus chinensis
CCTCTCCTCTCATCTCCTAAATCTCCTCTCAACTCTCTCGTCTCTCTCTCTCTCCTCTCTCACTCTCCTCTTTATCTTTTCTCTTTCTCTCTTTCTCTTCCCTCTCTCTCTTTCTCTCTCTCTCTCTCTCCACTCTCTCTCTTTTTCTCGTCCTCCCCTCGCACTCTCTCTCTCTTCCTCTCTCGTCTCTCTGTTTTGTCTGTCTGCCCTCTCTCTCCCCCTCCCTACTCTCTCTCTCTCTTCTCCTCTTCCTTTTCCTTTTTCTTTTCCCTCTTCCTCTTCTCTTTCATTTCCACTTCTCTCCCTCTTTCTTTCCCTCTCCCCCCTCTTTTTTCCCTCGCCCCCCTCTATTTTCCCTCTCCCCTGCCCCTTCCCCTCTCCTTCCCCCTTCCCTCTGCCTCTCTCTTTTTACCTCCCCCTCTCTCTTTCCCTCTTCCCTTCCTTTTCCCTCTCCCTCTGTCTTTCCCCTCCCCTCCCCCCCTTTCCCTCTCCCCTTCTTTTTCCCTCTCCCTCTCTCTTTTCCCCCCTTCCCTCTCTCTTTTTTTCCCTCTCTCTCTCCCTCTTTTTTTTCCCTTTCCCCGCTTTTTTTTGCCTCCCCCTCTCTCTTTCCCCCCCCTCTCTTCTTCCTCTATTTTTTTCCCTCTCCCTTCCCTCTCTCTTTCCCTCCCCCTCTCTTTCCCCTATCTTTTTCCCCTCCCCTTTCCTCTCACTTTCCCCTCCCCCTCCCTCCTTTTCCCTCTCCCTCTCCTTTCCATCCCCTCTCTCTTTCCCAATCCCTCTCCCCCTCTTTCCTTTTTCCCTCTCTTTTTCCCTTTTTTCCCTCCCCCCCCTTTCTTTTTCCCCTCCCCTCTCTCTTTCCTTCTCCCCCTACCTTTCCCTCTCCTTCCCCCTCTCCCTTTGTCTTTCCCTCTCTCTTTCCCTTTCTCTTTCCCTCTACCTCTCCCTCTCCCTCTCTCTTTCCCTCTTCCTCTTTCTTTCCCTTTCCCTCTCCCTCTCCCTCTTTCTTTCCCTCTCCCTCTCCCTCTCCCTCGTAAAAGCAGGACTCTCGGATCTGTGTTTGGATCTGCATTCTACCTTGACCTTGCATTTGCAGCGGCGAGGAGGAACGAGGCGGCGAGTGGACGGAATGTAGATGAAGCGGGAACTGAGAAATAAGAAAAGAGTAAAAGGAAAAGAGGTGCCTGGTGGGTGGGAGAGTACATACGTATGCGAGTGTGTACGAGCCTATGTTTATATATATATATATATATATATATATATATATATATATATATATATATGCATGTATATATGTGTGTGTGTGTGTGTGTGTAAGAGGCTATAGAGATGGCCTTTGTACAGTGGTTTGCAAGTGAAAGTTCTATAACGGCTTGACTCTTTATTAATGAAGGGTACTACATAGTGAAGGGAACACACGAGACGAGTCTTGGGTAAGCGCTGAGTGCGGGGTCGCGGGTCCGCCCACCAGCCCTGTGTGGGGGGGTGGGGGGGGCTTGCGATATGACCTGAGTCCGACGGGTGCTAGACACGTATGAGAGGTCAAACAAGGTCAGATAAACTCGTCATCTAATCCTCGCTGAGTCGATGGTTCTCCACTGGACTTCGAGCCACGTGCAAATGGCCACGTGGTCTATGTCTAATGGCTTACACAAATTGTGCTTATGTACACGGTATAGTGTGTGTGTATACATTTATATTATATATATATGCATATATATATATGTATGTGTGTGTGTGTGTGTGTGTGTGTGTGTGTGTGTGTGTGTGTGTGTATGTATATGTATATATATGTATATATGTTTACATATATGTATGTCTATGTATGTGTATATATATGTATATATATATATATATATATATATATATATATATATATATATACTGTATGTGTGTGTGTGTGTGTGTGTGTGTACATGTATATATATATAAATATGCACATATATATTATATATGTATATACATGCATACACACGTACATATATACATACATGCATACATATATATATATCTCGCTTACATCTCTTAATTAAAGCGAACGGAGTGCTGTAATGACTGCCTGTGAAAATAACTAGCAGTGAGAGAGAGAGAGAGGGGGGGAGAGAGAGAAAGAGAGAGAGAGAGAGAGAGAGAGAGAGAGAGAGAGAGAGAGAGAGAGAGAGAGAGAGAGAGAGAGAGAGAGAGAGGGAGGGGGGGGGGGGGGGGGGGGAGGGGGGGGAGGGAGGGAGGGAGGGAGAGAGAGAGAGAGAGAGAGAGAGAGAGAGAGAGAGAGAGAGAGAGAGAGAGAGAGAGAGGGGGGGGAGGGGAGGGAGGGAGAGAGAGAGAGAGAGAGAGAGAGAGAGAGAGAGAGAGAGAGAGAGAGAGAGAGAGGAGGGGGGGAAGGAGGGAGGGAGGGAGGGAGGGAGGGAGAGAGAGAGAGAGAGAGAGAGAGAGAGAAAGAGAAAAGGGGGGGTGGGGGGGGGAGAGAGAAGGGAAAAAAGAAGGGAGGGAGGGGAGGGGCGGAGGAAAAAGAAAATAATAAATTTGATAAAATAAAAAAATAGTAAAGATAATAGATAGAGATAGGAGAAATAAAAGATATAAAAGATAAAAGATAGAATAGATATAATAATAATATAAAGAAAAGAGGAAGAAGAAGAAGAAATAAAAAAAAAGTACATTTAAATGCTATCAGAAAAGGCAAGGGGGCCAAAAAAAACCTTGGAAAAAGGGGGGAGGGAAACAGAGGAGATACAAATGGTTCAAGATAAAATTTTCCCCAACAGAAACAGGGACCCGAATGCCCCAGGCATGGGGCAAGAAAAAAACAAAGAAGGTAGCGCGGTGGGAGAACACACAAAGAAGCCAAACAACAAAACGACCTGGACCCAAAGGGAGGAGGAAAAAAGGAGCAAACAACAGAATACATATGCAGGAAAACAAAACGATTGGCAGAACACCAATTGAAATTAAACAACCACAAGATTCCCAGAAAACCAAAAGAAAAGTTTTTACCCTCAGAGGAGTACGGGCAAAAAAACAAACAAAGTAACAAACAATAATACCCCTTAGGCCAAAATAAACAACACTCAACATAATCGCCCTTTACCCCCCCCCTTCCCCCTTGAAATTTTTTCGCCCGGGGCCCGGCGGAAGAAAAAAGCAATAGAACAGGCTCTTGGCTCGAGGAACGCCGCTCAATGGGCTCCTTCGCGTCGGGTGGGGGAAGTCGTGAAAGTAAGAGCGGAGAGAGAGAGAGATCTGTATTTGTTTTCAGTGTCGTGTTTGTCTGAATCTGCGCGTGTTTAACATAGTGTGGTTGATTCTGTATCTCAGTGACTCCATATCAACATAATTTAAACAACAAACATTAGTTACACATCGAGTTCAGTGTAGCACGGATTAATAGGCTTCGTTTTGGGACGCTGATAATGAACTCATCAGTAAATGAAATCCTACGGAGCGATACTGAAGTTAGTCACCGGATAGTGCAGATAATTACTGTTCCAGATTCGCAATAAAAGGTATTTTTCTGCTTTTTATTTCTTCTATGAATCCAGACTCTTAGAATATGGAAGCGGGGTCATTTTTAACTATGGGAAAATATGGTTTCAAACAGCAGTTCAACATAACATTTATGAAGGAGTTTCAAGGTTTCTGTCACTCGAACTGAGCTTGGACTTAATTATTATTTTGGTATCAGTCTATAAGCCTTTATTTCTCTTTCTGATTAATAAAGTCGCTTGTATTTGCTTCGGAGCTGTTTCTAATGGTCGCGAATCTTCAAAACTAACTGGCCTAACACAAGGATAATTTGATAAGATAAATGTATTGGCTAGAATCGTTTCCCAGGTAAAAATCAAAAGCTACGAGAAAAGACTGTGTCTGGTGTTAATTGGCAGAGCTTTCGCACGTGCATTGTCACGACCCCCCCCCCCCCCCCCTTCCTACCCTCTTCCCTCCTACCTCATGCAACTGCACGATAGTTGCATGAGGTAGGAGGGAAAAAGAGTCTGCCAGGAGGGGCGCAGTGAATCTTATGCCTTCACGCCGACCGAGAATTAGCTCCGTTCATGGAGGCTGGACCAGCTGATGTGACGGTGAGAAAGGAAACAATTATTTTAGCAATATGTAGTCAACATTACTCAATGATTAAAAAAAAAAAAAAAATCTAGCTGTTCCTCACGAACATTAGAATGTAGCCTTCTTGAAGTTGCCTGGCTGGCTGTTGCTTTAAGTATACAGTTCAAAGTAAAATTAATCACCGGCGTAACTGGAAGGCTAGAGGAGATCGTAAACTCGTTAATGTGGTTGTTAGGTTGTTTTCTAAGTCAGCTGCTTGGTAGTGTGGTAGTGGGAAAGTCAAAGAATACAAACGTTCATTTGATGGAAGAATGAGAAAAACATCGGAAACCTTTGTGAAAAGGTATAGTTTATTTGAAGAATTCCAATGTTCAAACACCATATGAGAATAATTATACCCCATTACTTATGAAAGTTGACTTCACAGCCAACCCCTAGAACTTTTGCCAGGTTTGTAAGTGGGAGGCGATCCGTCTCGCGTCTGCCTTTGAACTGCAATCATGAGCTGTCTTCACTAAACTTTCTTGACCAGGGTGCAATCATTTTTGGTGGGGGAACTTGATGAAAATGATAGGTTATTGCAAGAAATAAAATCTAACGGAAAAGACTATCATTAATTTCTCTGTATTTGAAATATGCAGACAGAATATTTTATTTAGGTAAGGAAAGCATATATGACTACACATTATTATTACTATTATGTTTATTGTTATCATTATTACTATCATTTTTATTGTTTTCATCATTATTATTATCATTGTTATCATTATTACTGTTATCCAAAAAGAAAGTTCACTTCTTACAGAGAGGGAAATTCTCCTCTGTGCCCGGGGTCAGCCCAAGTACCCCGGGAATGTAGCAGGCTCTCAATTGGCATGAGTTATCACCTTAACATTATCTATCAACTTAATACTATCTATCAACTTAATATTATCTATCAACTTAATACTATCTATCAACTTAATATTATCTATCATCTTAATACTATCTATTAACTTAGTACTATCTATCAACTTAATACTATCCATCAACCTAATACTATCTATCAATTTAAAATTATATATCAACTAGTATTATCTATCGACTATTAATTGCATACATGTAGTGAGGATGTGGTATTATCTATCAACTTGATACAATTTATCAATTTAATATTATCTATCAACTAGTATTATCTATCGACTATTAATTGCATACATGAAGTGAGGATGTGGTAGCAGGTCCCTGTGATACGATGTACTGTGATAACATCTGTAGGAATGGGTATGTCTTCAGCACTGCGCCCCTCACTCAGGCCCTTCCTCCCAGCCTCCTCGCGTAACTCGTCCGCAGCGAAGGCCGTCTGAAACTTTGGATCATGACAGGGCAGACATTTTCTCCCTCTCTCTCTCGCTCGCATTCCTTTTCTTTCTCTCTTTTTTTTCTCTTTATCACTGTCTCTTTTTCGTATTCACTGCCTCTCTCTTTCTCTCTCTCTCTCTCTCTCTCTCTCTCTCTCTCTCTCTCTCTCTCTCTCTCTCTCTCTCTCTCTCTCTCTCTCTCTCTCTCTCTCTCTCTCTCTCTCTCTCTCTCTCTCTCTCTGCATGTCTGTCTTTCTATCTATTTAAAGTCTCAAATGGAAAAAAATAACATCATACATATTTCAAAACAAAAAAGGGGATAAGAAAAAAGAGAAAAACAGAAATCCCGGAGGCAAAATCACTGAGCGTGCGAGGGAGGGCCTGGCAACAGTCCCTGTCCGCAAGGTCAGAAAGGAGTCCATTTAACACATGTTAGTATTCATTCCGTTTGGAGTTAATTGCCTTCGGAACTGCTGAGTTTCATTGGGTTGGAGACATGACATGAGCCCGGTCGCTTTCTCTGCCTGTTTGTGTATCTGTGCCTGTCTGTCTGTTTCTCTTCCTTTCTCTCTTCCTGTCTCTTTGTCTTTCGTTCTCTCTTTCTCTGCTTCTGTTAGTCTGTCTAGCCGTCGCTTTTTCTGTCTGTCTAGCAGTCTCTCTGTTTATATCTCTTTCTCTTTCTGTGTGTGTGTGTGTGTGTGTGTGTGTGTGTGTGTCCGTCCGTCCGTCCGTCCAATATTTCTCTCCCCCTACCCTGATGCCTGATGTCCGTCCCGGGTCCGATATTTACACAGGCGAGTCGTGTTTGCGTAGTCGGCCGGAGCCTTACGTGCCATCTGTTTGTACTGGTGGCCAAAGCCTCGTACTTGGCCTGCTGTGCTCACTATGCTAACAAGTAACCAAACGGAACAGTACTACATCGTTACCCTGTTACTGGTGCCATTTTTTTGTTTGCACTGCGGATCTATCGAGTATCGGGCCGCGGTTACAACATAATTTCAGTCCTCTGACTCTTAACTCTTTGTTAGTTTTGTAGGTCTTTTTGAAAAAAAAAAATGAATGGAATCGAAGAAAAAATGTTATTTATGAATCATACTCACGTATATATTTGGACTAATTCTTGTGAAAACCAATCATCTTATAACTTTTCGCTTCCATTTTACTTCTGAAGATATAATATGTGACTGTAGTCTTCATTTTTGATGGAGCACAGAATATTTGTGCTTGAAATCATATTCCAAGTGACTGCGGACTTGAAGGGGTGGTTAGGAGAAAGGAAAGGGAAGGGGGGTGGAAGAGAAAAGGGAGATGGGGAAGGGGGAACAGGTGAAATGTAGGGGACTTAAACAGGAAAAGGGGATGGGGGAGGGAGTGTGAGTTCATAGAAAAAAGGGGGATGGAAGAGGGAGGGAAGGGATTAAGGAAGCGAAGGAGGTGAGGGAGTTTAAGGAGGAAGAGGAGGAGGCGGGATGTAGAGAGAATTTAAGGGAAGAGAGAATTTAAGGAAGATCTGGAAGTGAGAAGGGATGGCAAAGTGGGAGAGGGAAAGATGGAGGGAGAGAGAAAGGAAAAGGGAGAGGAGGGGCGAAAGGTAGGAAGAGGGCGAAAGAGGAAGAGAGGAGTACCTTTTTTTCGTCGAATTCCCACCAGTCCTGATTATTCAACCATTAGTATATTATTGCACTATGCTCAGGTTGTTTTAAAGAAATATAAATCATTAACCATTTCCAATTTGGCTGCTATCTATCTATTCACGTACCGTATTTACCGATGTACATCTCACTTCATCCCGCTACCGTGCAGTATTACAGAAATATAGGCAAGGCATAAACTGAAATTGGCCAAAGGGTTCACTCGCCGTATCCATGACAGAATTCCGGATATATAGTAGATTGATGTTTGTTATTTGCGTTGGTCATGTTTCCGGATATGTATGCAGGCTCTCAAATAGCATGTATGTATGAGTTTGTTGGGATATCTTTATAGGTGAGTGTACACCACGTATGCATGTGTATGTTTGCGATTTTGTGCGTTGGTAGTCTTGTTTATGTGTTTGCAATGTGCATGTGTATTTAGGTTTTACTTCAGTGTGTGTGTGTGT
>NC_061842.1:1890476-1895476 GCF_019202785.1 Penaeus chinensis
CAGTCATGATAATGATGATGCTATTAACGATGATAATAATAATAATGATAATAATAATAATAATAATATCATAATAATAATAATAATAATAATAATAATAATAATAATAATAATAATAATAATAATAATAATAATAATAATAATAATAATAATAACAATAATAATAATAATAACAACAATAATAATAACAATAATAATAATAATGATAGTAATAACAACAACAACAGCAGCAGCAACAACAACAACAACAACAACAACAACAACAACAACAATAATGACAATGCTGATAATAATAATGATAATGATGATAAAGATGATAATAAGAAATAATGGTTATAACACAAAAAAATAACAATAATGATAATAATAATAATAATAATAATAATAATAATAATAATAATAATAATAAAAATAATAATGATAATAATAATAACAAGAAGAAGAATTGTAAGAAAAATAATAATAGTAATAATAATGATATTAATGATAATAATGACTATAATAGTAATAATAATGATAATGATAATAATGATAATAATAATAATAATAATAATAATAATAATAATAATAATAATAATAATAATAATAATAATAATGATAACAAAGATAATGTTGATAATAATAACAATAATGATAATGATGATAAGGATAACAGAAATGGCATAATAACAATAATAATGATGACAACAATGACGACGATACTAATATTGATAGTAATAATTTAAAAGCCACAGTTACAAAAAATGTAATATCTTTAAATGTTTGGTAAGTACTATTTGAATATCAGGACCACAATTACTGCCACTCCAAATAATTAACATTCTCCTTATAAAACAAATACAATATGCTTGCTCAAATATGCATGACTGAATTCACGGCGGTGCTCTGCAATGGCACTAAATGCAAGCAAGGGTAATGGCTGTTGTGCATTTGCCAAAAGTGGATCAAGAATGGTGTCCTGATACTGGCCCCTGATACTGGGTCTCTAGTAATGGTTCCTGATACTGGTCTCTGATGCTACGGTTTCTGATACTGGTCTCTGATACGGGACACTGATACTGGTCACTGATGCTTGTCTCTGATGTTTTGTTCCAGGTACTGTCTCTGATACTAGATTAAGATAAAGGTCTCTTATACTGCTCCCTGATATTGGTCTGTGATACTGATCCCTAATACTGGATGTCCGGTGCAGGTCTCCGATAATGGCACCTGGTTTCGGTCTCTGTGACTGGTGTCTGTTAGTGATTTCTGATACTGATTCCTGATACTTGTCGCGGATACTGGTCTCTGATCCTAGACCCTGATAATGGTGTGCCTTCCCTGATCCGCTCGGCGTGATGCCTGGAGGATGCCGCAGCCCAGACGATTAGCGAACAGATTAGAGAAAATTGCATAGCAAGCGTGGTACCTGAAGCACGAGATTGCAAGTGCTCATAAAACGATACGAAAAGTGCACATTCACCCACACACATATGTTTGGGTGTGGATGTGTAAGTATGTGTGTATATCTGTGTATTAACACTTCAGAAGAATTTAATTTACTGAATCACTTTATTGAATTCTTGATTATCAAACTATCGTAAGAGAAAAAAATATGAGATATTCCCAGTCAGATTAAAAATATGCGTTAAATATATATGTAAACACACCGTGCATATACATCATAACTTAAACTTTCCCATGAAATGCCGTAATATATTCCAGCCATGGACTCAGCTTACCATAATACATATCATGTTAATTCACACATACCCAACGCCATTATTATTCATGAGCCAGCGACGGTCTGCGTAAAGAGAGCGGAGTCATATTAGTGCATCTTTAAGCGGAACTTTGCTAAGGATATAACTCTTCTTATAAAGGCCGGAGGATGATCAGGAAATTAATCAGAAACAGATTGATGGCGGCCGCGGGAAGATACGGCGCAGACAGGCGGTTGCTATATGTGTTTGCGAGGGGGGGGGGGTACATATATACATACATACATACATATATGTATATATATACATACATACATAGACACATACATACATACATACATACATACATACATACATACATACCTACATATATACATACACACATACATATATATATACATACATACATACATATACACATACATACATACATACATACACACATACATATATACATACATACATACATACATACATACATACATACATACATACATACATACATACATACATACATACATACACACATACATATATACATACATACATACTTACATACATACACATATATATATGTATGTATGTATGTATGTACGTCTGTATGTACGTACATGACAGACACAGAAGTCACTGTATATTATATAACCTGCGTTAATCAGGTCACTCAAAAAATATAAATCCCTTTAGGCCTTTTATTGCCCTCTCAGCCATAAAGGTCAAAGCATCCGCACTTCCATCGTCTCGAAGAGCCACACCAACAGCCATTAACCGCCGTCTATGAGAAGCCTCGGGCGCTTTCTCACTCATTTCTTGTGCGTCTCGGCCTCTGTCTGTCTGTTTGTTCATCTGTATCCTCTCTATCTCTCTCTCTTCCTCTGTTTAACTAGCTGTCTGTCTCTTTATCTATCTCCTACTGTCTATCTAGTTGTCTATCTCTTTATCTATCTCCTACTGTCTATCTAGTTGTCTATCTCTTTATCTATTTCCTCCTATCTCTTTCTCTGTCTTTCTTTATCTATCTGTACCTGTGGATTCATCTGATTATCTGCCAATATTTATCTGTCTATTTATTTATATTTCTCTTCCTCTCTCTCTCTATTTATCTTTCTGTCTGTCTATCAGTCTATGTCTCACAATATATATATATGTGTGTGTGTGTGTGTGTGTGTGTGTGTGTGTGTGTGTGTGTGTGTGTGTGTGTGTGTGTGTGTGTGTGTGTGTGTGTGTGTGTGCATACATACATATATATACATATATGCATATACATATATATACACACATATATATACATATATATGTATATATATGTATGTTTCTTTGGTTATCGCTCTATCTCTCTCTCTTTATCAATCCACCTATTTGTATCAATCTTTTTCCCTATCTATCTAGCTATTTATCTATATCTATCCGTCTGTCTATATTTGTATGTCCATATGTGTGTGTGTATGTGTGTGTGTGTGTGTGTGTGTGTGTGACTTATTCATTTGTCTCTTCATATACATACACACGGACATGTATATCGACAGACATGCATCTGGCCTCTCGTGTAGGTGGAGATTAGGGGCTCCCAGGCCAGGTCCAGACCTCCAACGGCATTTGGTTCACTTTCTAGATCCTGCAATACTATACACATAATCAGCAAGGACAATTTGTGCATTGAGGCAGCGTCCTTGGCCCAAAAGGAACTAAAGCTGCAGTGACCAGCGTCCAGAGAACATTAGAGCCTGGTCCACGTGATCTCAAGTGTGCTATTCACCACTAGCACCGAGATCCATCAGGGTTTGGCAGTTCCAGATACTTAAGCCGTCTTTGGTAGAGGACAAACTCCCAATGTGTTGGGACTTTGGATGATGACGTCATTAATCTTCATAAATGCTGATTGGCTGGTGAATGCACTGCCAGGGCGAGTTAGGGAAAAACTATCGAACATATCATTCCACACTGTACACTCAGACTATCAACAATAACATAACAGCACAAATGACTGCTTGACTCGTCCAGAGACTCTTTCTCTCTCTTTCACTATGTCTCTCTCTCTCTCTCTCTCTCTCTCTCTCTCTCTCTCTCTCTCTCTCTCTCTCTCACTCACTCACACTCTCTCTCTCTCTCTCTCTCTCTCTCTCTCTCTCTCTCTCTCTCTCTCTCTCGCTCTCTCTCTCTCTCGCTCTCTCTCTCTCTCGCTCTCTCTCTCTCTCTCTCTCTCTCTCTCTCTCTCTCTCTATCTATCTATCTATCTATCTATCTATCTCATACACACACATACACATACATACACACACATACACAAACACGCACACACACACACTCACTCTCTATCTCATTCCCTCTCTCTCTCTCTCTCTCTCTCTCTCTCTATATATATATATAAATATATATATATATATATATATATATATATATACATATTTATATATATATATATATCTCATTTGTGTCCCAAGAGAGTTAATACCATATTATATATGCTTCTTTGTATGGAAATAAAGACAGGACATTTTTTTTTAATTATATACAGATGAGCTTAAAGAGGCCAGCACTTTTTTTTGAGCTGCCATGGTTGGTATTTTCGTAAAATTGTATCAGTTTTCATCCTCGCTATGATGATAGAGGTCTTATCCTGGCCATGAAGTTTACACGCATCGTCCGATTACAGTAACAACATATAATGTTAGTTATTTTATCGACTTTATTTGAACATGTTTATTTAACTTCATTCACTTTACGAAATTCCTATTAGAGTTGAGAGGAAAAGTTTCCAGATATTTCCAGTGATTCTATCAAAAATATTTCTGTGTTCATGGTTTATTTCTTTAAGCTCTGTATTCAGAATGATCTAGAAACTTTTTGAACGCATTTCCGTTGTAAAATACAAGTCTGGTTTCGCCGGTGAAAAAATAAGCACAATATAAACGAATTTCAGGCTCCTTTTCAAGCTAAAAGACCGAAGTTTAAAGGTTGACGTAAGATAGCACGTTGCCGAAATTCTAAACGGTTCCTAACCGTTAGGGAAAATCAAATGCGTTTGTATTTTCCTTGATCTACCAAAGACGACTGTAGAATCCGACAAGGAAGCTAGATAAGGATAAATCCAATATGAGAAGCTGAGCCTCGTCCGGGCTTTGCCCACGAGAAGAGCCCGGCTAATGTCGACTCGATATTAGCCGGTGCTGACTCGGGTAAGCTTAGTCCTTACCCGCCGTGGTGCCCAGCCACAGCGGTAACTTCCAGATGACAGTTGAAAACCTCTCGGATGAGAGGCCGACACGTTACCACGGTACTAGACTGGAGGCTAGAAAGGTA
>NC_061842.1:1900476-1905476 GCF_019202785.1 Penaeus chinensis
ATCATCATCATAATTATAATGATAAAAATACCAATAGCAATAACCCTGATTATACCTTTCAATATCCAACTCCTCTGAAAGAGGTATTCACGTGCTCCTTGGCACTCTCTTACTCAGTTCCTCTGGCACTGGGTAGGCTTATGAGGGCCACGTGCCAACTTGAGGTTAATGAAGCTTGAGGTTTGTTGGGGGGGGGGGGTTATGAGTGGTAGAGTAGAGAGTAGAAGAGGTAAGTATGAGTGCGGGAGAATGTGTGTTCGTTTCATGGGTGAGGGAGAGGCGTAAAATTCTTTCATGACTAAGGTGGATTCATGTGTATTCCTTTCATGAGTGAGGGAGAGCCATGAGTATTTGTTTCACGAATGCGGGATTGCCATGTGTATTATATTTCATGTGTAAGGGAAGCCTTCTGTATTTTTCCGCGAGAGTGAAACTTTACGTATTTCATGCTTTGAAGGCCAGCATTTAAAAGGGGGATAAAGGTTCCTCTGCTTTCTACAATCGGCACAAAAATCAATAATTTCGGGAACACGAGAGCGACATCATATATATATCTACAAAATTCGGTCAGTGGTTTATATACAAATATTGAAAAAAATATATATTATATATATATATATATATATAATATATACATGTATATATACATATATATATTTATATACATACATATATATATATATATATATATATATATATATATGGTCCTGATTTCAATTCCCCATCGCGACATATCGCCTTGAGAAGTCAAACGTAAGTGTCGTAGGGGAAGTCACCGCCGTGGCACAAGTGTTACCACGGTTGATTAGGAAAGGCATCCAATCAGGCAAGGGTGACACTGTCAAATAACCTGTCAAAAGTGAATTAAGGGCCCCTGTCCTGCAGTGGAATAAATGGCTGTTAAAAAAAAAAAAAAAAAAAAAAAAAAAGAGAAAGAAAAAAAACATTTTTCTCTGCCCTTATGTTTTTTTTTCCTTTCTTTTATTTATAAAAAGTAAGGATGAAGATTAAGACGTTGTTACGAATTTACCAAGTGCTGAGCAAGAAAATATCACAGACGCGAATTTGTCTTCATTGTTTCTGCGTTCGTTTGAATGGACTTCCGTCACTTAAAAGCTCTTTACATCCCCCCCCCCCCAAAAAAAAAAAAAAAAAAAAAAACAGCTTTTCATCTTGCTAGCCGTTTCCGGGGCCATATTGTTCTTTTAGGCTTATTTTCTCTTTCTTTACGAACTAGAGCGAGGGTTACGGCGAGAAAGACGGACGCGGCAACATCCGCCGTCTTTGTTGTTATGAGCCGTACTTTAAAAAAACTTCGTACAGCTGCAGTCGAGCTCAGGCGTTCGGACGCTACGAAGAGTGATAGCTTCGTCAATAACCTCTACTGCCAACTTAAACATGAAATTGGCGCGAAATTTGATGCTTCTTGATATTTTCAGTTTGGCTATCACTTAAAATGCCAATTAATCATTTCTTAACGTACAGCTATCTTAGAAAAAGGTTGTTGACTTAACACGCATTAATCATTAACTCTCACGCATATACTGTCATACAGTCTCTAATACGCACATATATATTTGTTTTAACCATTAACCATATACAAGTGTGCATATACACCTATGCAGCATTTTATGAACATAATATTTATAATGTCTGTTTTCCCTAAACCCTTCTCTTTTGCTAATGTTACCATTTATTTCCCTTCCGTTGTCTTTTTATTGTTCACTAGTCTTATTACATGTTCATTTACATGTTCATTACATAAATAATATATCATTGCTTTATAGTCATGTTTTATATGAAATTGCCCTACTGAAAATTGCCAAAAAAGGAAATAGCTATGAAGACCTTACCCAGAATTCTCTCTGTGCAATGCATAGGTCTTGAATGATTTGTTTCATATCTTATATCACAGCCCCTAAGGATTGCTTGCGGTCGTCATGGGATTTGAATGCAGAATATATACAGAATCCCCTGACAAATATCCAATGCATTGGTCTTGCTCTAATTTCGGGCAGCAATCACTGTTTGGAGAAAATTGCTGTTTTACACAAAAAATGGCAAAGGCATATGATGTGATATGTAACATAATGTTGGAAAGTGCTTGCATCTTGTAGTAATGTTTCTTTGATACATCTAAAGACAAATTTCTGAGATAGTTTGAAATTATCAGCAATGGTCAATTGCAATCCACCTAAAGCCATGCACTCCAAAGTAATTGTGCCAGGAGCACTGTCATGATTATACCCATGGATAAATGGATATGTATACACATATACATAAATATATATGTGTGTGTGTGTGTGTGTGCACAATACTTATATACATACATATGTACATATGCGTATATACATGTGTGTGTGTGTGTGTGTGTGCATGTATGTGTGTGTATGTGTGCACAATACGTATATATATATATATATATATATATATATATATATATATATATATATATACATATGTGTGTACATTTGCGTATATACATGTGTGTATGTGTGTGTGTGTATGTATATATGTATATATGTGTGTGTGTGTGTGTGTGTGTGTGTGTGTGTGTGTGTGTGTGTGTGTATGTGTCTGTGTGTGTGTGTGTGTGTGTACATATATGTATGTACATTTATATATACATATAATATTTGTTGAGAGACGGATTAACAGTGAAGAAGAAAGCTGTCGAAGCTGTTCAGAGTACAAACGCGGCGAGCGACAGCGTCAGCGTTGGTGGTAGCGTGTAGATTGTAGAAAAATAGGAAGCTGTGGTTAATATATCCCCGTGTGTTAACTCCATTAAGCAACTTGATCATAAGAAGTGAAAAAAAAATATCAACCTGGAATACAGTAGAAAAAACACGCAAAGAGCAACCGACGTTAATTGCACAAATGATTGCAAGCCAACAACCATAGTATTGTATATGTGTGTGTGTGTTTTTATGCATGTTTGTATGTGTGTGTGTGTTTCTATGCATGCATGCATGTATGTTTGTGTGTGTATGTGTGTGTGTGTGTGTGTGTGTGTGTGTGTGTGTGTGTGTGTGTGTGTGCGTGCGTGCGTGCGTGCGTGCGTACATATGTGTGTGTGTGTGTGTGTGTGTGTGTGTGTGTGTGTGTGTGTGTGTGTGTGTGTGCGTGTGTGTGTGTGTGTGTGTGAATTAATCCCCAGTGATAAAACCGCACAAGATTAACGGATCCTTGAACCTGACATTTCCTCGGCGTTCAACAGGCTTACCCGCTCTCCAGACGGCGAAAGGGGGGGGGGGGGGAAGCTCAAAGGCCTCCGCCCTCAGAGGGTTTCCGTTTTCCGTCACGAAGGGGGGACTCGCTTTTATCCCGCCTCTCGACACTCGGAGAAAATGAATCGTTTTTGAGGGGGTACTTTCCTTTCCTTAAAGGTATTGGATAAAGGAATATTACGGTTAGATTGTTACTTTGTAGGTTCTTCCGTTCGACGTTTTGTTATGTAAAAAATATTATCTCATATGGTTTTATAACATTCATAGTTTACATTTTTTTTAAGTATACATGTCAAACCTCGATGGAAAAATATTATTTTCTATCACAGAGTCTTTCAAATTGATATTATGATATACTAGTATGCAGTACTCATCCAGTAAATTATAAGATTGCTAGGAACTTCACAGCCGTTTTCATGTAACTGGTTAATTTAATTTTTATTTTCTAACTTTCCGGTTGAAAGAACTATATCCATTTATGCAACAGACTAAAATTAGGAGGTTAAACCCGCAGCAAATAAATATAAGGGTAATAATAAAAATCACGTACTTCACGTAGCCAGAGTAGGAGTAATTGTAATCCCGGTAGTACCAGTAGACATTTATTGAGACTACGGCAGAAGAAAAACAACGAACGGGGAGTTGTAACCGTTGTTACTGTATAATCTTCTGAACAGTTACGTAACAGTTCCCACAACTTTAGTCAGCAAAAACATCCCCTTTCAACCTCTCGGCGCAATTAATTCAGGTACAGATCTTAACGACGTATCCCAAGTATACCATTACCGGATTTTTCCGTACACAGGTAGACCCTTACATGAAATTACATCAAAGAGCAAAGTTAGGCTTCGAAGTTCCCCGAAAAAAAGACTTATTCTGAAAGAGGTCACTCATTCCGAGCCTGAAGAGCCATTTTTTTTTGTGAGCTGCAGTAACATCTGCCCGTATTTCCTCAGAGCAGTGGGAGGCAAAGGCGATTTATAACTTGGATTAGAAGCCAGAAGAAGAATTCCGTCTGTCTTTCATATTTCCTGTAAGTGTTCACTCACAGGAAATATGAAAGATGTGCAGGCCCTTTCCCCATCAATAAAGTTGACTGTTAGCTTATAAAACTTATAACTTGCTATAAACCTGATTTTTCATAACGTATCAATTCCTTATTGAAAATTATAACTTTTACCTGCACTGCGCTGACAAACACACGACAGGTTACAAGTCAATAGCTTCTGTCAGTAACTCCGTTTTCTGATGTTTTTATCTTTATTTCTTTATTTCTTTAACCGGACAACGCTATCGAATTCGCGGAAATGTGTCATTTGTTACTCTTGAAAGGCTGAAGTTAAAATTGAAGTCGTGAGTGTGTGTGTGTGTGTGTGTGTATGTGTGTATGTGTGTGTGTGTGTGTGTGTGTGTGTGTGTGTGTGTGTGTGTGTGTGTGTGTGTGTGTAAATGTAATAACCAGTTGGACATATAGGTACATATTTCAACCAGAATATATTTGCATTAGATCTTATGACAAAATCCAATAAGTGAAAAAGTCAACCTACGGAGTCTCAGGATATTTTTTTTAAATCGCAGGATCTCGGTGGCTGAAAGAGAACATCCCTTCTGGCTATTTCCAAATCCGCCATGGTAAGAGGCCTCACCTTCACCTCGTCAATGCTCAAGTCATGTTCTGGGGACATGCTCGTGACCGAAGCTTCGAAACTTTACATGTTCTGTTATTACATTTTCGAAACAAGTTCGAGTCATATTGAATAGCGATTTTGA